>NW_008357164.1:1503358-1512308 GCF_000622305.1 Nannospalax galili
AAAGTCTTAGGCGTCGTCTTCCAAAGGAAAGCTCAAAATACTGCTGACCTCAACCAGTGAGGCAAGCGATGTCAGCATTCTCTAGTCAATAGATTCTGGAACTCTTTAGTAGTTAGTAAAGGCTAGATGTTCTGGAAAAGTCTTTGGTAGGAAGCGAAACTAATCATTCCTAGCCAGGAAGATATTTAGAACCTTTAAAAATCTCACTTCTTTGGTAAAGATTAGTGAACTAAAATTGTTGACAGTGCTTCACAGGAAACTTGAAAAAGTAGCACAAGAGGCATTTTCTATTTCTTCCCATTTCTTTGGGAGCTAGCAGAGGTGTATGCCTTGCCATGTGCCAGTGGGGGTTGGAAGATGCAAATGACTTTATCTCTTCCTGATCACCCAGTCTTTGGTCACAAACTTCACTCAACTTTTCTTCCCAGAAGGCTAGCTACACCTAAAGTTACTTGCTTTGTCCTAGGAATTATTAACTGAATTAACAACAAAAAAAGTCCTACTTATAGAATATCTCAAAATATTATTGTCCTGGTGGAAAATATTCCTTTATATTTATGATTTGCCTGTATCTTTATAGCTACACCTCAAGTATAACCATATTGTGAGGTGAAAATCAGGAATCTTTCTTCAATGATACTAATTATTCAAAATATATGTAAATTTGGAGCTTGTTCATTTAAATGGGAGATTAATACTTTATAAAATTTTGCACTTTGAGCATATTACACAGCTGTGAGCTCTATTAAGTGGTACTTGGGCAGGAGAATACCATCCACACACTAAAATTTCAGATTCAGTTGTGCTGTGTCATGCAAAGTTATAGAATTTGAAAGAGCAAGCAGGTGCTTAAAGAATACATCTGGGTAAAAAAAAAAAAAAGGAAGAAGTGTTTGTTAACTGTATCACTTTGGTGCCTTATTCATGTTTATGCAAATGAAATGCTCTAATTACCCTGTAAGAAAAGCAGATAAATGAAAACACGACAGTGTAATCTTCCTGTTTAGTTCAATATTGCAAAAACATGGCAGGAACTATCAACATCTACCACCAAACAGACTGGTACTTACTCCCTCAGATTTTCTGTCTGGATAAATGCACGTTTCACCACCAGATGTGAAATTACAGTACACTTTGAAGGAATCTCCTGAGCAACCTTGGTTAGGATCAATCCAATATTCACCTAGAAGTTAAGAAAAAGTATCTCATATACAAATTATACAAATTCAGTAGTTTCAAATTGACCTGCATTAGATATCAAATTTCAATAGAAAGAACTAGGAAAAAATGAGTATTTATAGATACCGCTCCAATATGTTTTGGCCTATGCTAATGTAGATCTGAATAGTTCAGAGTTGCCTTATGTCTTTTCTGCTTCAAATCTTTGTAAATGGTTTACACACTTTTCTGGAAAAAATGTTTTTATTCTTAGCATTTTTATCATGTTTAGACTTCAGTTTAATAAATACCTCTTCAAATATGAACATTATGCTTATCCATGCACAATAAAACTCTATTCCAATTTGAATCAGGTGCACTTGAGTCCAAATCTCATATGTGTGACTGAATTTTATTAATCTGAGTGTCATAATCAACATATATGACTGTGTGACAATGACAGTGATATAATCTACTTGCCAGATCTTTGTTTATTTAAAAGCAAAACAACTTGTAGTAAATTCAGTTTCTCTTTGAATGTTGTCCTAAGAGGAACTGCTTTCTGCTTTTAAAGCAATTATTGAACTATTGTAGAAGAAACTTTATAATGGCAATAACAACCATTATTTGGTGTTAAGTAGGTAGAGACGGTCAGTAATGAGAGTAACACAGTTAGAATCGTGCTGCTCCATGTCAAATAATGCCCTGGATTACGCCAGTCTATTAACTATAACCTGAATATCATTTTGTGTGTGAGGTGTATGTCTGGGCTCGTAGTGTGTGTACTGAAAAGGTGGAGGTGATGTCTTTCAGAATAAAGTAAAAGACTCAAAATTAGATAAATACTCTTGTTAGTTTAAATTGGATGACTTAACCAACTATGTTATCATATCTAAAACTGTGACCTCCTCAGAAAAGTATACATATATTGAGATTTTAACAATCAGTACCCATAATAAACAATTATTACTATTAAGTGACTGTTTGTAGTTGTTCTGGTTATTTGTGCATCAATGAAAAATAAAGTTTTCCTCACCTGATTCTTAAATACGGTGCTCACTAAACTCATGGATCAAATATTCAACTGTGATGCCGTATATTATATATATGCATATATATAATTCATATAATTGTGAAGTATTTATCTTACATATCTGTATCAATACTAATGTAAGAATTTTGACATAATATTACTCATATTAAGTAATAAATGTAGAGTAACATGCATACATGTGGACATATAATACTATTTTATTTGTAATTTACAATGCTAAATATATCTGTGGTAGTGACAATTATCCAAAACTAATCTTTTCAAAATTTAGTGAAACCCTATTTAACATCAAAGTATTTTTCACAGAATTTCTTGAATTGCACAATGTAAATAACTTTTTCTCCACTAGACTAGAATTAATAGCTGTTTGCTTTAGTTTTATTTAGAGAATATATTAATTACATTAGCTAAAATTAATGAGCTGACATGGCACTTCTGTGACTTAGCAGCTCAGTGTGCTTGTTTGGTCATGTATTATTAACATACCATCTGGGAAGTCAGGATGGCTGAGCTGCAGGTCTTTGCAAGTTCGAGCTGGATTGGTCTGAGTACCCATTGGAAACTTCATATGTTCAATGTCTTGTTTCAGGGAGTTGAGAGAACCAAAAATTTCCTCCATGCCATCTGAGTAATCCAGAATATTGTCAACTATGTCGGCTTGCATGTTTTCAGCATGTCTTCTTGTTTTCTTAGGTGACAAGATTGGTAAAGGTTGGATGACTTCACCAGGGGGACCCTGTAAGGGAGTTAATGTGAGTGTTATTATTGATTCAAAGAAAATACTATGTCATTTTATTTAGTACTGGTTCTGTTCTTTTTAGAAATTATTTTAGTTTTAGTTTTCCAATATCTATATAATAAATAATATATTGACAGTTTATTATACACATATGCTATATATAATTTATAGTAAATATATTAAAATAGGTGTATGAATGAGATCATGGCTAGTACATTATTTGTACATCAATAGCACAGATTTCTGCTGACATGTTATATAGGTTACCCTGTTATTTCCTAATTACTCTTGCTTTATGTGTCTTATCTTTACAACTAGATCTTAGAGTCAGAGGATTGGAACACTATCTCAAAGCTCTGACAGTATTTAAATAGCTGCCTTTTTATTTAATAAAATATATATCTTGAAGGATTTAAAAATATGCTCACATTAACATATTTCAATATATATAGTATATCTTCAAAAAGTACTCCTGAAGTCAATACAATTTGCCTGTATGAAAGAATAGAACCACACTGAACACTGAATCCATTCGGTCACAGATTAAACTCTGCCCCATAGAGACATGTATGTTGAATTCTTAACACCCAGAGCTGTACCTAAGAACGCAACCTTATTTAGAAATACGATTACTGAAGATATAATTGGTTAGGATGATATACTGGAGTCTACCATAATAGAATGTGACTGGGATTCTTATGAAAAGAGAAAAGTATGGCTTTGGAAACACACATGAGGGTAAGATTTGAGGCGACAATGGGAGAAAATGGTCGTATATAAACTGAGAAGTTCAGAACAGGTGTTTCCCTACAGCCCTATAGACACCAATACTGTGACACCTCCATCTGGGATCCTTGGTCTCCAGACTGAGAGTCCATTAGTACTTTAATTTGGTACCCTGACTAAACCAATACACATTTAGCTGGTAATATTCTTCCTAAAACTAAACAAAACAGAATGAAACAAAACACAGCACATGAACAAAAACTATAATAACATTTTGTAGGCACATTTTCACATTTTAATTCTAACACTTTGGAAAATGTTTATTTAATTATTATTTCTGGTAAGGCTATCAATATACGCATTAGGGAAAAATTGACTACCATCTGAATTTGTATCTTTATTTCTAGAGCCAGGTATAAATAGATCTTTGTGGCATATATTCTGTTTGTTTCCTTACCATGTAACCAAAATGCATATTATCTTGAAAAACATAAGATTATTATAGTAAACAATTAAGAAATATTTATATTTAAAGAGTGAAATCAAACCAATTAAAAGATAAATCTTGACCAGTAGGTTTGATTACTTGACATAGTTTAATTTTTCCCCATAAAATCAGTATTTTGGACAGAATGTGTTTTTTCCTTTTCATCATATAAATCCAGAGAAAGTACTGCCAGTGTCTTTATGCCCATTACTGCTACGTCACTCTTGTTAGCATGTACTTACTGGAGGTCCAGGAGGCCCAGGAAGACCACTGTCACCTTTCTGGCCAGCAGGACCCTGTTGGAAAGAGAAAAGAACAAGACATGAAGAGAGAAGGCGATGTAATAGCTTTATTGAAAACTTATCAATGAGAAAAGTACTTACAGAAGAGCCTTTGTTACCCTTAGGGCCTTGAGGACCCTAGAAAAGACAAAGACAAAAGCACAGATAAAAATCTGGACCATACGATGCTATGGCATACTTGTGTTTGACCTAGCATGCTTCTTTCTTCTTGTACTTACTGGTAATCCTGGGTTACCAGGTGGGCCTATGGGACCAGCAGGACCTGGGATTCCCTAGGAAAAGAAGCACAAAGTTTAATGAGATTTTCAGTTTATTTCATTCTCATGTTTTCCACACACATTACAAAACTGATAATTTGAAAATATTTAAGGATAACCTAAGAATTTCTCATTGTGAATCAGAGAAATTGTTTGCAAATTAATTTGAACATTTTTAGCATCCACTGCTATAGAAACCCTTCGTGTCACATCTACAGCATGAAAGCAAGACACACATACATTTTTGTGTCCCAGAAGCTCTCAGAATAAGGTGTGCATATGATAAAGATTCAAGTTTGTGCAGACATGTACTGAAATGTATGTTTAAGGATTGTAACTTAAATACTGTTGTTAATTTATTAAAATAAGCTTTTTGAAAACAGCCTGGGCTAATATAGAGTAGAATAGGACATCCCAAAGAACTCTGTTGATCATGATGAAAAGAATATATGCGAGCCTGTTTCTGAGTGTGTGCTTTTGGGATGGAGTGGGAGGGCTGTCTGCCCTGCACTCACCCCATCTCCCTTTGCTCCTGGAGAGCCTTGAGTCCCAGGCAATCCTCTGTCCCCCTTTTCCCCTTGTTCTCCTGGAGGGCCAATGAGACCAATTAAACCAGGATGTCCCTGTGGAAGAGAGAGCAAACAAACTTCAGTAATATAAAATTATAGCCATAATTAAATTCTATCCATAAAATATTTGTATTTTAAATTCAAGAAACATAAAAATAAATGATGGAGGGATTCCAATATCCCTTCTGTATGGAATGTCGAATTCAGATCTTCCCTCTTCCTACTTAAGTAAGTAGGTCGTTTTACACCTACAGGCTGAGCAGCTGTTATTAAGATTTGGGAACATTATAGAACAAAGAACTTTCTATGAAAAATAACTTTAGTGTTTCCTTTCAGTATCTTTCATCTTAATAAGCCAATAATGTCAAATGGAGTATTGGTGGCAGAAAAACCCTAGAACTCATTATTTTAATAAGCATCTCATTTACAATGACATTTTTCATTCTTTGGGGGACATTTTAGTCTTTAAAAACTTCTGGAGATTTAAAAGCAATCCAAACCACATTAATTCCACTATATAAATGGTTCATTTTCCTTACTTGGTATAACACAGCATAAATTCTTGGGGGTCATATTATCATATTACTTCCAAAAATATTTATGGTTTAAAAACGACATTCATTTTTAAAAGCATAAAAATGGTCATTTTGCTAATTAGTCTATTTTTTGGTAGTTATTTTATATCATGTATACTTTCTTCATATGTATTACAAAATGAACATTAAGAAGATAGAACATACGGTCTGGTACTATTTTCATTGTTATTTCCATATTTTTTCTTCTTTAAACACATTTGGGGATCTGAGAACTGTTATCTTTCCCTATGGTCAGAACGACAGTGATAGAGTTTGAAAATACCTATGTGACTTTGAGAAAGCCATGACTTCTGCTGTTAATATAATGAAATTGCAACAACACATTCCTTTACTCTCACCTTTTCACCCTTGGAGCCAGGGTCACCTTTGAGACCAGGTAATCCAGGAGGTCCCTAAATAATAATAAAAAATATGGAGAGAGTGAGTGTTATGGTCTGAATGTGACACATCTTCTACAACGTGATATGTTTGAATGCTTAGTCACCAGGCAGCATTGTTTTGGAAGGCTGTAGAATGTTTTGAACATGGGGCCTTGCTGGCAGACATAGGCTTTTAGGCATGGGGCTAGAGATTGTAGATGGCCAGGTTCTTGCCTTAGGTATCTTCTTTCTGGTCAGCTGCCCTGATGTGAACAGTCTCCCAGTTCCATCTTCAGGGACAGAGACTTCTGTTTGCCATACCTTCTTTGTTATGAGCCTGTGAGCCACAATAAAAGCTTCTGGGGGCTGGAGAGGTGGCTTAGTTGTTCAGAGCACTGGTTGCTCTTACACCAGACCCAGGCTGGGTTCCCAACACCCACATGGTAACTAACAACTGTCCGTAAATCCAGTTACAGGTTACAGGGGATCTGACACTCTCTTCTGGCCTCCACAGGCATTGCACATATGTGTTGCACCTACAAACGTGCAGGTAAGCACTCATATACATAAAACACAAATACATTAATTAAAAATAAATACAGATTTCCAAGTTGCTTGTGTCAGGTAATTAGATGTGGTGTTCAGAAAACTAATGCAATGGCTATTTGATTAAAAATTCATATTTTAGGGGCTGAATAGATGGCTCAGTAGTTAATAGCACCTGCTGCTCTTCCAGAGGAGCCAGTTTCAGTTCCCAGCATCCACATAGCTCACAATCGTTTTGGAACTCCAGTTCAAAGGGATCTGATGATGTCTTCTCCTGGCCTCCGTGGGCACTGAACACACATGGTATACAAGCAAACATGCAGGCAATACATAGAATAAGTATAAATAAACCTTTGATCTTCTGAAAACAAGGGACTCTAGATAGGCTGACTAGATTCAGTGGATGGACTTTCATTGGGGAATGGTTGGGTGCACTGACAACACAGTGAACAGTAACAGGAATGACAGCACATATGGGCTCCAGTGAGGAGGGAGGCTATGAGATGGTGCCACTTAGGATGCGGGTATAAAGATGAATAAGATTGTTTGGGATGTTCTGTATGAAATAAACAAAAATATTCAATAAAAAATCCATACTTCTAGATGCAGAACTAGTTTTATTTTTAAAAGCAGAGTTCAATAAGGGTTAATAATGATCAATGTTAACATATTTTTTCAAGATTCTATATAAATTTATGTGTTTAAAATATCAAGGTTTAACAGTTAATTATAATATTAGTAATCTTGATGAAATAAATGTGATGTTAGTAAAAAGACATAAGATAGATAGATAGGTAGATAGATAGATAGATAGATAGATAGATAGATAGATAGATAGATAAGGAAAATATAAATTTTTCAATTGTAATAATTTAAAAAGAAAAGATTTCCAAATCATACACCCAATCAAATATTTCTATGCTAAATTCTAATTTTAAAGGTTATAATATTTTCAGTGAAACTTTAAAAAATTCTCTAACTTCTAATAGTCAAATAATTTTTAAAATCTACAGGAAAAATTTAGATAAACATTTAAAAATATTTTTTGTTTGTGTTCAAGTAGCACTATGTTGGTAAGATATGGAATAATTCCTTAACACTGTACTGAATGAAAAGATAACTTCTGTACACACTAACCTGAAATTGAGGCTCTATAGTTATGTGAGGCTCTGGCTAATTTTCTGAATTCTGATCTCAATTTTTATTTATTTTCTCTTGAAGGTAGTAGACATTATCTCACTATAATCGCTGGAAATATATACTCAATTCTTAATAGTCCCAATAAAATTTAAGTATTATTTATACATTTTTAACATACACAACAATCTAATGAAGTAGCTTTTTGTATCCTGTTAACATGTTAGAAACTGAGTTTTAGAATTTACAGTACTTCTTCTTTGTCTTAATAATTTATTGTAATTAAAATGTTTCAAAACCAAGGACAATGGAAAGATCATGGACACTGATTGGGTTGGACGATCACAAGAACTAATTTACAATTAGGGTTCCAGATGACAAAGTCAACAGGTCTGGCAGCTTCAGGCCTGCTGTAGATTTTCATGGATTCTTAAGAACTGACAGCTTTAGAAATGATCAAATGTAACAAATTCCTTGTATTAACAAAGAAACAGTCAGCAAACGTCTTAACTAATTTTGTTAGTTAACAGAGCCTGATGAAAAAAATACAAGGACTTGACGTCAACTCTGAAAACTTGATCCAATGTGCTTGCCATGAAAATCATTATTTTCTTCTTCCATCACAGAGAAAAAATATATATCAAAAAGCTGGGGTTTTGCCGACCGTGATTAGTAATAATCAGATATACAGAGATTAGAAACGCATATGCATCTTAAGTGTCAATTGTATTAAAAATGATTTTTTTCTTTATGAAACTGTGTATTTTAATAATGAAATGGAGATCTTTTTCAAACATTAAAACCATTTAATTTTATGTCTTATAGAGTTTATAATGAGTAAAAGATTGTGTAAGTGTAATAATCCATCTGTAAACCTAAAAATGTATAGCCAATTTTGAAAGAGATGTACCCTAGCTCAGAAAAATGTTATTGAATAGGTTAATGCTGTTGCAATGAAATGCTTCTTCTAATTAAAAAAAAAAAAAGGGGATATGGGCTTGGGGGGGGGGTTCAACAGTT
>NW_008357164.1:1512399-1574964 GCF_000622305.1 Nannospalax galili
AGGGGTTTTGTTTTCCCAGTTTATTGAGTTCATTCCTGGTTGCTCACTAGAGATTTACACAAAAGTTCTTCAACTTTTGAAGTTGTTTTAACAATGGACAACATTAGCCTTTTCTAAATCACCCCCAAGGTGTATTTTAATTATAATTTTAAATTGAATTTTATATTCTAATGACATAAATTGAAGTATAAAGAAATACACTTTTCTATGTGAAGATATCTCAATAATTGAACATTTCTTAGAAAAAAGCTATGGCATTTTTTCATTTCAGGAATATTTTCAAAGACACTGTGATATATTAGCAACTGACTCCTAGTCCCATGGCTCTACCCTTGAAGACGTCTATTTTGATGACTTTGGGATTAACTTTTTAATCTAAGAACCAGTATATTCAAATTGCAAAGCTAGATTTTTTTAATGAGCAATTTGAGGTAAGTAAACAATAGTACACATTCTGAAATGCAGAAAGCCAAACTTTGAACAAGAGATGATTTTAGGAAGGAACTGATGTAAAAGATAATTTATATTGTTGTGACTCATCAAATTAGCTCCTAGGTAATTTAGATAAGTCACTTCTTCATGCAACAAGCAATGTATTGAAATGACAAAAGCAAACTCTTCATATGGCTTCTCTATGGATTACAGTAATTTGACTGAACTGAATTATTTGAGCTCTGATGGCTAATGACCTTGATCATGCCATGGAGAAACCAAACTCTGAACTCATATCAACATCCATCATGAGTCATCATTATTATCCCCACTACAAGGCAGTTTTCCTTTCCTTGACCTACAGAGGTTTTGATTCTTTGGTGTAAAAGAAAGTTTTCTAAACCAGCACACATTTTGTGACTTTAAAGTGTTAAGAGGTGTATTTCTGGGGCTGAAGAGATGGCTCAGGAGTTAAGAGCACTGGCTGCTCTTGCAAAGGATTCTGGTTTGATTCCCAGCACCCACATAGCAGCTAACAACAGTCCATAACTCCAGTTCCAGGGGATCTGATGCCCTCTTATGACCTCTGTGGGCATTGTACAACATGGGCACACTTACATACATGAAAGCAATACACTCAGACATATAAAGTAAAAATAATAAATGTCATTTAAAAAGCATTAAGGGGTGTGTTTCTGATCCAAGCAGTGTGATATGGTGTGAAGGACAAGGGTTTAGGATAGCATAGACTGGATACAAGCCACACTCTACATGAGTAACTTAAGGCAGCTAAATAAAGTTTCCTTTTTTCCCATCTGTAGATGGGCTACACTTCCTGTCTCTTGAGGCTGCTTTGAGAGTGAGCAGATGAACCCTTCATTTTTCTAATTTCTGAAGCCTAATTCTCCAACTGAATCTCTGCATATCAGAAGATGTGAGAGCAGTCTCAACATGAATCAAGTTTGCACTTGCTTTTATTCAAGAATAAATTTGAAGTCATGGAAGAGCTGATATGAGTTTGGATACAATATGAATGATATGACACATTTCTTCATATCATTTACTAACATAAAAATAACAATATAAAGAGCATGCAGTGAAAACGGTAAACGCACTCCACTTTATTATTCTGATAAGGTGAAACTTATTAAGCATCAAACACGAATTTATGTAAGTTAGATTTTTTTTTTTTGAGACAGGAAATTGCTATGTAGTCGAGGCTGACCCCTAGCACTGATCACCCCTCCTCTGTCTGCCCAGTGCTGGGAACAGGTATACATCACCACACCTGGCCTTTAGATTCTCCTTGCATAGGAATAGACAATCAGGCTACTGTGTTAAACTACAGGCAGACACAAAGGAGACTATAAGGAAATTCCTGACTTATATTAACACCCTGGTGGTATTATTTTAACACTGCACTTTCATCTCAAACTCTAGCCCTGGATCTCAAAGTGTGGCCCTCCAAACATCAGAATCAGTATCATTAGCATACTCGCTAGAAAGTGAATCCTTATGTCTCCTCATCCAGACCAAATGAATTAGAGATTGGGACAGACCACAGCCAGCTACAGTGCTTTCATGTTCACTAAAGTTTCAGAAATACAGCTGTGTATTATCAGGTCCTAAATTCAGTTAATTGATATGCAAACAACAGCAACAAGAGGATGTGATGCACATTAAACATAAAGAGGGCATATTTAATTTATGAGTTTAGTACTAATTATTAAATTAATATAGCTGGCATTTCTTTTCTTCTGGTCTACACGTAAATCATCAATTAAAATAGTTGGGAGTTAGAGATCTGCGGATCAGAAGTCCAAGGTAATCTACTGCATGGCAAGTTTGAGGTCATCTTGGACTGTGTAAGACCTTTTCTCAAAATAACAATAACAAAAACAGAAATGGAACTGGAGCCACAGCTCAAAACGTGTAGCACTTGCCTAACATGCACAAGTTCATGGGCTCCTAGTACCACAAAAAAGGAAGAAAGTAATTGCCTAGTAGCACATATTTTTAAATTGTGTTACTTGATGTTCCAGTATCTCATTTTAAAAATAATAAAAATGAGTAATAGAAACAATCAAATAATAAGGTATTGAGTTCATGACACCGTTCACAATAATAGCACACTCTGTAATAAAATAAAGGAGCACAAAAAGCATGAGAAAATAGTTCAAACATAAACGTAATTGTATTAAAGAATGATTCTCTTGCACAAGTAGCAGAAATTATCTAAGAATATTGGTTGAATTTGACATGTGTCTATTAAAAATAGTACATTGTCTAAATCAAAACTATAAAAATATTTAAAGAAGCCATATTTTTTCTGGTTTCTTTTCATTTTGTATTCAGTCTCTCTTATGACATACTTCATAGAAATTTTCCTATCAGTGGGAACACTGACAAGCACATTTGCTAGGCATCAACATTTCAATCACCGTTCCAGTCACAAATTTTCAAGTCAAGCATCTTCTACCGCTGAGATCTATTCATGGGAGCATTCTAAAATTACTATGTGCTCACATTATGATAATGAAAGAGAAATCCAACTTACAAGAAAATTGGAATAAACAACAAAGCACAATGCAAATGTTATCACTGGTTTTAGACTGATGAATGTAGTGGCACTCAACAGTTTCTCATCCCACCTTAACTATACATGCTAAAACGTCAGAAAGAGGCAATACTAACAATTCTAATTGCTCAGGATTAGGAAGAAATACACTAAACATTATTTGAGTTTTAAATGTATTTTAAGATTTTCTCCAAGTACTGTTCATGAGGAGTTTACAGGTAAGGGATATTATTCTTCTAAAGTTAATAAGCTCCTGTAAGATTATAAACTGTATCTAAGGATGAGTTTGCAAAGCAAGATCAGCCTTCTGTTGTCTCCTAGAAGGAGATATTGGTAATGTCATGACATTGAAGACAGTTGTAAATATGTCTCTAAATGTGAAAGAGATTTAAAAAAATCTTCATCTCTGCATACAAAAATGTGATGTCAACTGTATATGTTTGTTTTTTTCTCTTTAGGATAGTGTAAATTGAAAAGTCATAAAAATACATAATTCACAAGTAATAAAGAAACAAGGAAAACAGGGACCATGCAATGATAAGTACCTAGAATACACAAGCAACATTTCCCCCTGCAGTATTATGCTTGCTGGAATAACTGCCTTATCTGTACCTCAGGACTGTAGTTCACTGACCGGGTTTTAAATAAACTATGCATCTCATACTTTATTTAGAGGATAAACTTATGAAATATTATTGAATTTGCCATTTAATCATTATAGAGTATCATGCATTATAGCCCTGCTTGCAGAAAGTTTACATGGAGCATTGAAGAAAAAAAAATTAAACTATACTTCAGAAGAAAATTTTGTTTCTTTCACTAAAGATACAAAGCTCATTATTTCTTCTAATAAGTATTTTAAAAATTTTTATCGATTCCTTGAGAATTTCATAAAATGTATTTTGATTATATCCAGATGCCTTCTCCCATCTCTACCCACATATTAATTTAACCTTTTCATTTCATATCCTCTATTATTATTTTTATTTCTTTGTTCACTGGCACAGCTATCCATTAATGATGTGTTTTACAAATAGCTCATTTAATAAGTTTAAGAACCCGTTAGATAGAAGATATTGCTGTCTCATTTAAAATTAATTTTAATTTTATATCACTTTAGGAGACAAATGCTCTGACAGACTGTCCCTTTGCAAAAATAGAAGTTGGGGGGAGAGAGAGAGAGAGAGAGAGAGAGAGAGAGAGAGAGAGAGACAGAGAGTTCAGCCAGAGAGTGTTCAGCCAGTGACAGAAGCAGACAGGTTCCTAATGTCACTTTATAAGCATGTGGACATGCTTACTTTTGAAAATAAGATAAATGACTTGAGAGTAGATGACCTTAACCAGTCTCCATGACAAGGTATTTTTTACTCTGATTGAAAAATTTATTCATTAAATAAATCTTTCTTAAATGAGTGGAGACGCCCATTAAAGGACATTTCTGAAGATGCCTTCTTTACTAACTACCCTTGCCCCCTGAGCACTAAATAGTATCTTCACAGACACCAGGTTATTTGAAGCTATGAAAAAGCTACATGCAGTATATTCACTTTATAATATTCTCCAGTAAAACCAGCAGCCCAGGCCTATCTGAGCCCTCCCGATGCTTGCCACTAAACTTTGCTTAAAAGAATTTGAGTTGTTCAGCGTCCTTACACTGCAAACTCACATTTACTTAAGAGTCAGAAATACAAATTTTGCAAACCTTAATCAGCTGTTGTGTCTGATGGTTTTATTTTTAATATCAGCCAAAGGAAATCTCCAGCAAGGGGAATCTCTGCTTCATCAGCCAAAGGTCAGAAGACTTATTTGAAAATCTAAAATAACCTCTGGCAAATTTAAGGGCGATATTTAGGTAAAACACATTTCTTCTAGTCTCTGAATCTGCAGTTGACCACAAGGTGGTGGTGGTGGTTTTAGTGAGAAATGTCCTACATAGGATGTAAGTATTTGAATGCTTTGCCCCAGTTGGTGGCACTGTTTGGGAGGTCATGGAATCTTTAGGAGGTGCAGTAGTGTTGGAGGAAGTACATCAGTGGGGGTGGGCTTTTAGAGTTCATCATCTTGCCACACTTTTCAGTTTACTCTCTCTGCTTCCCATTTGTCTGTGAAGATGTGAGCTCTCAGCTTTCTGCTCTGGCTGCCTCCTGCCATGCCTTTCCCTGCCATGGTGGACTCTCCCACTCACGATGTTTTATCACAGCAGCAGAAAAGTAACACACACACACACACACACACACACGGAAGAAGAAGATTGTTTCCTAAGTGGTGAAGACCTGGAGAAACAAGATTATGAAGAGAGTGGATAACTAATAACGTCCTGCTTGAAGTCAGTTAAGGTTTTGATAACAATTATCCAGTTACTGAATGAAGCTATCTAACTTTTCTAGTGAAAGTTCAAAAAAGATTCTAACATTTATGAAACATTTGATAGTTATATTAGAAGAACTTGTTGAGGCTTCTTCAGTTAAAAAGATAGACATATCCTTTCCTGAATGATTAGGATTGTGATATCAGTTTTGGTGGCTTTCTGATTATGTACGCATCCTAAGTAGGTACTAGGTCAGGATAAAAGGAGTATAAATAACATTCAAATAACTGCATGAAAGGATTTGGTTGTTTAAACTACTATGTATCACACTCCCAGAGAGCTGCAAATACTGCATGCTATTTTGATTAATGCCTTACCCATAATTATTTAATATCAATGTTCAAAACATAGATGAACTAATAAAGATTAATTTTAGAGAACAGGCTGTAATTCTTACTTTGTGTTCTTACTGTAACAAGAAAAACTGTGGCGTCTAAGAAAAGTGTCTATGAAAATGATGGTGGTCAAGCCATGCATCATTGCATTTATCAAGCATGTTGTCTGCACATGGATTTCATGATAGTGTCCACATTTCAGCATAAAATGAATCACATGTTTCTTTACTTCTGGCATAAATGTCTTAGTTCTGTACCTATTTATCTCACAAAGAGAATCATCAGTTGGTCAAGGAGTTACTGCTTTTCTGGACTGGAAGCAAAGCATAAATACAGGCATTTGGGGGAACTCTCTGCACCAAGAAAATAAATAGCTGGACCATTAGTGGTATTTTATTCTGAGTGAAAAAGACAGTCACCCTAAGGGTATAAGAAAAGAGTATTCTCTTGGTCATCAGGCATAATTTCCATATTACTATCAGGAAACTTTCCTCTTTGTAGTTATAATATACTTCCTTGAACTCTGCAGAATGTGTAAACCAGTTTGTAAGATAAATACTCAGAAATTCTAGCTTACAATTTTAATTTTGGAGTTCTTTATAAATGACAAAAAAAAAAAACAAAAAAAACCCACTGCTACTCACCATAGGACCAGGGGGTCCATCTTGGCCAGCAGCACCAGGAAGACCTTGTTCTCCCTATACAAAAGAAAATTTCATTCATTTTATTTTAGTTAATAAGAAAATATAGATTACCTTTTTTGCAATGAAAAAAGAAAAAAGTTATCATCTATCAATTGTATCACTTGAAAACCATATATAAATGTTGTAAGTAATTGTTTCTCTTGTTCTCCTGTGCATAGAAACATATGTATATGTGCATATATATACATATATATTCTTAAATGGGCATATGCACTTGTAGATAGAGATACAAATATATGAAGATATGCACGTTTAAAAGTTCATGTAATTATGATATTAGACATTACTTTTCTGTTTTGCCTTTATAAATTAGAATTTTACTACAAACTTGTGAAATAGATAACATTATTACATAATACATAGTGAACTGCCACAAAACATACTATAAGTTATGAAGTCATTACCTTATAAGTGTCTTAATTTGTTTTTAATGTTATTTTCTTAATGACCACTTTTTGCACAGATGCTTACCACAGGGCCAGGGATGCCTCGCAGACCTTCTGGACCAGGCTTTCCAGAAGGACCTTGAGGTCCAACAGGGCCAGTTTTCCCAGGAGGCCCTTCAGCACCTGCTTCTCCCTGTTAAGAAATAAGACATGTGAGCACATTAATATGAGAAAGGGCACATTATTTATTTTTTAAGGTACTGAAGTTTATATGTTTCAAACGCATGTAATTTCTAGGATGTTTCCTCCGCACATTTTACCTTAGCCCCCTTTTCGCCTTGTCGTCCCTCTGCGCCTGCAGCTCCAGGAGGACCCTGTAAATATAAAGTTGCATTTTAAATATGTGCCACCCGCCTAAAATGTAATGCTATTGAAGACTTATTTAGAAACACTAGAATTGTTAAGGCTTTACTATATCGTGATTTTTATGACACTTTTTGTTTTAAACACAATGTAGAAAATGGAAAGTATTTTTGTATACAAACTTCTATTTAGATTACTAAACATTAAAGGTCATAGGCCTTTATATAACATCAAAGTAAAGTAACAGTAAAATCAAAGCTTTATAAAACCGCTTATCACCTAAGATCATTTCTATGAGTATAATACTAGCCGCTACTTGTAATTTTGAATTACTGAGTTACTTGAATTTATTAACTATCACTTTCATCTTTGTATTTAGAATGTTTCAGGAGTAGCTCACTCTACAAACACCCATATGCTCATGCATTCTAGGATCATGCACCAACTACAGAAAAATATTTTTAATCATAGTGGTCAAAAGATGTAATTCACAAAAAAAGTAACATTAACAAATAATCACTTCTGAAACTCTAGGATTAGAGCAATAATGGAAAATTATACTAACGATGTCATATGTAAGCATTTGTAGAGAAAGATTAAATAAGGAACTTAATGATCGCTAAGGAATTGCTTTTTATTTTTGCTCCAGTTCCTCTTGTTTTCCATCTGTTCCTCAAAGACGGTCATCAAAATCATTAAGTGGACAGCAGATACAGACTGGAGAGAGCAGTTACAGGGTGTTATTTGGTGACACATGAGGAAAACTTTCTATTTTTCAGATGCTGTCTTAAAGTTCTAATGGTGATAACAGGCAAACCTTTCATGCTATCTCTCAAAACTAAAATTTAAATGAGAATCAATCACTTGTTCCAACTCAAAATTCCAGGAACTAAGTTTATTTATATGAGTCAATGAATACAACATCACCTGTTACTATGTTTTATCATCAGCACTGTAACCTCATTCATTCATTACTGGACATTCAAGGTACCTCAATAAGAAAAACTGGATATGTATAGATTATATGAACTATTTCTCAGGGTGTTAACAACATCTTGAATCATACTATATACATTAGTACTTCAAAGCACATCTTTGTAAACTTCATTCTATTTATTCAACAGCATTTCTGTATTGAATCATACATATTAACTTTTTCACAGTGTTGAAATTTTGAGACAGAAATCGCATTGTTGTACTAATCAGTATAAGCTAAATTTGAAAACTATCATAATGATTATTATTTCAGAAATAACAATACAATTCAGTAGTAGTTTTTCCTTATTTTATAAAGGTAAAAATTTCTCATTAAAATGGAGGCGTAAATTACAGAGTTTTAATCTCGAAAATTTGCTTTTATACATAGGAACACATTTACACAGGATAGTTCAAAAGATTTGTAACTCTTTTTTTTTTAAAGCCAATGACTCAATAGGTAAAAGCAGGGGAAATGGTGTCCTTGTTATGCTAAACGATAAAAAATAATCTGTGTTTTTCTAAAGCATAGAGAATTTTGACACAAATAAATGACAAACAGCCAGAAAATTGTGACTCAAAGAGAGGTTTCTCCACTTCAAAGGGATTTCTACCCTGTGCGAACAAGTATCTATCCTGGTGGAAACGCTTATTAAATGAGTGTTTTGTTCATTTTCTAATCTCTCTTTTCCTTTATATCTTATAAACATATTTCTTCAGTGGTAAATATGCATTTCCTCTAATGAAAACCTAGGATGAAAGCGGAGCAGCTTTTTCTAGGACAGGGTGCAAATTTCTTTGAAAAAAAAAATGCTTTAAAACCTCTTGTTTCAATGTGACCTCCAACAGGCATGCTTTGAAAAAGCAATCACCAAAGCAATGGCAGGGGGAGCTTGGGCCCAATGGGCGGTTTTTAGGTCAGGAAGGCTCCATTCTCATGAGTAATAGTGATTATGCCTCTCCTTCCAGATCCCTCTATCTTCCTTTTAGAATCCTTATTATAGTCTTTGTTCTTGTAGGCCATAGGTAGCCCTTTCCTTGATGTAGACCGCTGATGCTGAACTTGCCAGCCTCTAGCCTATGGACCAAAATAATTCTTTCTTATAAGTTACCCGGTCTTTGATATTCTGTAATGGCAGCACAAATGGATGAGTACAATTCCTATAGGCAAATTCTGGCCATGGTTCTTTCTCATGTAGGCAGAAACAAAATCTAGTTAACTTTATCATCAACAGTCACTATTATAACATTTCTCTACTCATGAGAAATACACTCTCTACAGTGTAATTTTGCTTCCATCGTTCATAGTTTACAATATGATCTTGTAACTTATTCATTCTTCCACTCATCACACATATTTAAATATTGCTTATGTTCCACAAGTGTGGCGTGCATGAAGAATACAAATATAAGATAACATTCAAGCCATGAGGAGTTTACAAAGCTTAGTTACAAAGACAGACATATAGGATAATAAAAACACTACATAAAATATGTATGAGGATGATGTCACTGTAGAAAATAGTTACTTTGATCCGGTTTGGGGAGAAGACTTTCCTTAGGATTTAATGTTAGATCTGAATCTTGCAGTGTGGGTGGAAGAGGGCAAGGTTTTCCTTTTGATAGAGGATTTACCTTATGATCATTCCTGTGCAAGCACAAAGGCACAGAGTAAAAGCAGGTGACACTCTCCAGAGAACCTTTAGTAGCTCAGACAGGCTATTCGCTAAGTGTCTGTGAACACTGTGAGTGTATTAGAGTGCATCATTACACACAGGAGCTGCAAAATCAAGGAACAAAGAAGAAAGGCAGAAGACAGCAGAGCCTTGAGAAGGGGCCTGTCTCTTCAAATATTAGCCAAATACACTATGCTAAAGACTAAAAATTAGATACTTGAATAAATATTTATGTACCTATTTAATAAATACATTTTCTCATTTTTATGTTAAAAACAGAGATTTGTCTATAAATTAAATATTAAGATACTTCTATTTGGAGTTTTTAAAAATCAAATAAACACAATTTAGTTTTTTTTTTAGAACTTTTAATATTATTTTTAAGGCTTATTTTAGTTTTTTATTTGTCTGTATCTTTTATGTGCATGCCACACATGGAGGCCGAAAGAAGGCATCAGATCCTCCCACAGAGTTATAGGCAGTTGTGAGCTGCCTGCTGTGGGTGCTGGGAACCAAATTCCAGTGCTCTGGAAGAACAGCAAGTGCTCTTTCATAATGACTGAATCATCTCTCTAGCACCTTTAATATCATTTTGTAAGTATGCATTTCTAAGGACATGTATAGTCTGCAGTGGTTTCCAATTAAAATGTCCATCTTGCTCATATAATGACTTTGTTATAGTGTTCTGCTGAAGAGAAATTTTAATTAGTTATTTAGTTTATTTTATCATTATAACATAATATCTACTTATACATTTATATAACGGGAAAATTTCCAGGACATTTCTAAAAGCAAATATTTGGATTTGAAATTTTAATTACTAGTATATTTACAATATATTTATTCACATACACTCTGGGTTTACATATGTGATACATATGTACAAAATGTATATATGTATGCACCTGGCCTGTATAGTATATAAGTATGTGTATATGTCATAGTAATCAATAGTCTTTTTCTGAATTGCTAGTACCTTTATCTTTCAAATATGCAAGGATTTGTTTTTAAAATGTTTATTTAAATTTAAAATGTATATTGTTAAATAAATGCTACTCGTTTGAACTTTCTTGATTTAGACTTTCCTTTGGCAATATGAGCTGGTCTCCAAAATTCAATTTAACTAATACTGTTAACACTGTTTCAGTCAGGGCTGTAGAATGTGATCTTCTAGGCAAAACAGCCACCACTGTCATCGGAACAGCTGTGCCTCCTTGCAGGAAGCCACCATGACCAAGTCTTCTGACAGATAACATTCCTGGGAGAGATGAGGTATGGAAAGGGCCATTGTACCCTCACCTGAGATTTCTGCTGCTCCCAGCCATTTGTAAGCCCTTCTGTCATAATTCTACTGAAGTGTAGGGGTCATGGCGATGAGAGCATATACAGGCAGGGGAAGGGTAACTGAAGGGGACTCCATTCACATGTTTATGGGGAAGCCATCACCTATGCTGAGTGGAGACTCTCCACTGTGGTTGCTTTGGGGTCACCCACACTTTGTATGTAAGTCCATTAAACTCATTGGTTTGAGCTGGAGAGATAGATGGCTCAGAGTTTAAAAGCACATACTGTTTTTGCAGAAGACCTGAGTTTGGTTCCCAGCACCCACACTGGGCAGCTCACAAATAACTATAACTGCTGCTCCAAGGAATCTAATGTTGTCTTTTGCAGGCAACTGGACTCACGTTATAGACATCCACACATACACAGACACACATACACATGGCAAAAAATAAAATAAATTTAAATTCATGGGTTCCCCAGATTGAACTTTGGCAGAGTCATACTTTAGTTTGTTGTTAGGGCCTTATACGTATTGTTTACTTCACCCCAGAGGAGTTCTCAAAAGATTCAATTCTAGAAAAGTTTGAATAAAAGCACAGGTAATGGAACTAGATACAACGATAACGTGTATTAAAATTCCATGGCTCACTGGTATAAGTTGTACAATGTTCTAGTTCCTTTGAAAAATATACATTTATTCTTAAATATTACAAATCCACGACCTAAGGTACATGTACCTCAACTTGACAAGTTAATTTTCCTGCTTGTTCAGTAACTATCAAAAGGCTGTTTCTAAGTATAAGTGCCACCCAGAGTACTCTAATCCATATTTTATTAGTCTTACCCATTTCTAAGATTCACTCAAAGTCATAACATTTTGAATTGGTATCTCGCAATTGTTCTTTCAAGGATAAGATATGGCAAGACAGTTATTGGTCTACTTTTCTTTTGCCTCAATACAGAGAAAATAAGGACAAGAGATATGTTAATTTATACAAAATGCAGGCAATGCATGCTGAAAACTATGTTCTAGGTGGATTAAAGAAGATGGGTTGGAAGGTATGGAACCATATCATAAGCCTGCAGATTAGATAATATGGTTATTGTGTAGGCGTGCTATTAAATCGTGGGCCTGTCCCTTTAACAGGTCATGTAAAGAGACCAGACCTCATTGCCCTAAAAACAGGCCACACCCCCTGCAGCTTTCTCTCTAGGGCAGAAAGTTAGTCACTTGTGCTGTGGTTTTGCAAACCCTAATTTATGGTCCTTCCAAGTACCTGGGCCTTTCATCTATTCTCCTCAACACTTAAGCTATCTCAGACTAAGTTACACAGCGCGGAACTTCCTGCTTCCAATAAAACGATATCAGAGTCAGATATTGTTTTTTCTTGGAGCGATTTCTCAAAGGCTCTCTCCTAAGATCTACCCTGCCCCGATCATCCTGTCCCTGACGGGTCTTTCTCTTACTCTTACTTTTAAAAAAAAGTAAGGGGTCCAGGTTTTCAGGCAAGCCTTTCCTTTAAGGTCCTGCCATGCTGTTTCTAATATATTGTACAGCTACTTTTCTGATGGTCTCTTTCCTCAAAGCCTAATCATGATCTTGAGGACTTTTTTCCTAATAAACCTCATTCCTGAATGTTGATCACGTGTGAGGTTCTTTTCATGAACCCACTTGCTGTCCCTCTCCGTTCTCTATATCTAACAAGTTTATTCTTGCTACATTCACAAAAGTGGCATTAAATTAACTGCTGGCTGACTGCATACAAAGGTATACGGAGACAGAATTTTCATTTCAGTTTCAATCTACCAAATGAGCCTCTGCACCTTACCTTTATTGTATTAGACACTCTAAGTTGACCCATCTATAGACAAAGTGACCCTGCAGTGTAAGAACAGAGTGGCTTCCTAATTGCGCAGAACTTTTAAGTTTCCAAATACTTCTTTCACGCTTACTTCTCAGTTTAACCACAATATTATTTTTTACAGGGATCTCAAATTTGTTTTGAAAATCTATTTCATAAAACATAATGGAGTTTTAATAAACTTAAGTGACCTTATTATCCTCGGCAATAATTTTCAAGTGAAAATCATGAATGATATGTTATATGAATTTACACCTAAAAATAAGTAATGTAGGTTATAATATCAATTTCATCCTAATATAAAATGCATTTTATTAGTGATTTCAACACTTTCTGCATGTGTATCACTCAATGATCTCAGTACTGGTCACTTTAAAACACAGAAAACAAATGGTAAAATATGATTAAAATAAATAGTTTTATGAAGGTACTGTAAATGCATTGCATAGTGTTTCAAATATGCATAATACAATCTCACTTATTCCTCACCTCAGCATCAGTTATTATGCTCATTTTACAAAAATAAATCTCAAACTCAAAGAAAGTAACTAATCCTACATTACTTATTTTTAGTAGCAAAATATGAATTTGAAATTTTGTCTATATGATTCAAATGAGACCACATTCTAAATTATTTAATGTGATATTACCATAATCAGCAGTGTCAGTATCTAGGTTTCTAAGTTGTAAAAGACATAAGTAAGCAAAGCTCAAGCTAAGCTAGTTCAATTGTCTTTAATTTAGAAGAGTGTAAGCATTAATTCCTAATGTTAATGCAAATCATAGATTAGTGTTAAAATTACTGTCATCAAACTAGTTTCTCACACAAGTAAAATATAATTTCCTTTGATGGAGAAGACAGATTATTGTGTCAATCAGATAAAGTCAATTTAGCGTTCCAGTTTATTAAACTTAATACAAAAAGCAATTCAGCACATTGTGTTCAGCAACTTTCAGGTTAGATTTAATGACCTCACATTTTAAAGAAGGAAAACCTGCATATTTAATGCTCAATTATGCTGACCTAAGTTTGATCTACTATATCAAAATGAATATAAATAGCTTTGTAAGGAATGTGTAGTTATCACAGTTTCCATGCCATTAGTAATTCAGAGGTACAAATCCCTTCCAATTTATTTACAAAGTGACTAGAATAGATTAAAAACCCCATCTCATTTTAATTATTATTTGGAATGAGCGGAAAGAATATCTCTACAATTTTGCCATGACTACTATTAAATAATTCACCAAATTTATGAGAAACAGATAATTCCGTTAAAGTACTTTCTAATACTAGTAAGGGAAATATGATACAGGGAATGATTTAGTAAGTAGTTTGTTATCTTAACCTGTCAATATATATTCACTCACAGCACAAATTCAAGATCAGTAATTTAGAAAGTCCTTGCACGTTACTTCCAATTGTTCCATTTATTACATAGAATTATCTCTTATATTAAACTTTCATCATTGTCTTGCTTACTTTATTCATTTTATGCTAAATGTATTTATTTTAACTTTGGACAGAATATGAGTATATGAATGAAGTAGCACATTATACCTCTTCAATTTGAAGAGTTTAGATGACAGAGGAGAGAGATAATGATAAACAGTATCATAGTTTGCAATAAGTAAATATAGACTGAAAATTCATTTCATCCACCTAACTGACTGAGAGTCAGAGTTTAGCATCCAATTAGACTGTAGAGAATCAGCTATCTACCCATATATCTCTTGGCTGACTGGTAGTTGCAGTTAATGGCCAACACACTGTAATAAAAAAGTGGAGAATTTGACAAACTCAGGAAATATCGAAATTCAGAATTAGAAGCCCAATTTGTACAGAATGCACACATGACTTTTGTACCACCGTTAAGTTTAAAGAAATAGGGGATTGATCTAAAGTTGGTAATATTAGGTTTTTGAGATGATTCAATGTTGATTCAAGGACTGATAACTTATTTTAATTCTCCAACTATTGTTTTACAATTAGAACTCAATGCATTTCTATTGTATACAATTGTGACTGAATATAGAACATACTTATATGTGCACATGTAAATGAAAATGTTAAATGTGTAATTTAGACTATATACACAGAGAAGCAGGTGACTCTTGAATTAGGAGTTGTTTGACTTATTCATATTGTAACTGTGACATGGTTAAAGACATTCTGATTTAGCAATTATTTTGACACATTTAAGAAAGTGGATGGGGGCTGGAGAAATGGCTCAGTCTTTATTAAGAGTACTTGCTTCTCTTCTAGAAACCTGAGTTTAATTCCCAGTACCCACATTAGGTGGCTCTCAACCACCTATAATTTCAGCACCAAGGAATCCAACACCCTCTTGACTGTATGAACAACCACAGATAAGTACACATGCACACACTTATACAAATAAAAGGTACACTCATACACAGATAAAAACAAAATTAATCTTCAAAAAGGAAAGTGGGTGATTTTCATCCTCTTTAGATGCTGACTATAGTTTGCATGCATAAATTAATTTAAACACAAGAGAGATAACTCTGATAAAGAATGAAAGAAACTTACTCTCTTTCCAGGAGGACCTGGTGGACCAGCCTCACCCGATGGACCAGGAGGACCCTATAAAATACATGTATGGACAGAAATGTAAGAACATTGTGTTTAATTAGGTGAGTATGATTATGGCGCACAAAAGTTCTCAAATTATGAACTAGAACTGAACTTTTCTTATTTCCACACATGCATCTTTCCTAAAAAATTCAGCCCATTTAAAACCTGGATTTCTGCTAGATAGCAATAGGTAGAACTGGTAAATTCATACACTAAACTTCTTCACAGCTATAGGAAATGAATCAGATTTTTTTTATGGATATTTGTGTCCTTTTAAAATGCAATATAAATTCAACAAATGTCTATCACATACATTTATTAATAGACTCATACAGTTAAATTCTTCTTACATCATATAAATTATAAAAACAATAATCTATTACCTTTAATTGCTTCTCATGTAACATTAGCATTTTTTTTGTGTGCAACTGTACATACAACATGTTAGGGTGTGGGACATTGGTCTCGCCCATACAGAAGAATCCTATACCTCAGACTGTAAACACTCAGTGAACAAAGTGTGTCAGGTGCAGCTTTCTTCAGATCCTGTTTAAGCTAATGCTCTCCTTTCCTAAATAATCTGTGTGGCTAAAACACATAGTGTCATTCCAAGAAAAAAAATTTAAAGACTATAATACAATATCATTTTGATGCTTAATTGAAATAACCCTTGATTACGGCATCTTCCCTCTAAACTTACTTGTACTTAATTTTTTTTCTGTAGCCCAATAGATAAATAACAAAACTGAAACACTATGAGATACTCAGGAGCATGATATGATTCAGCTTTTATTATGAATGATCTGCTTATATTTCTTTATTATGATAAATTAAAAACATTTCATTTAAGATCTTAAGATCGACTCTGAATTGAAATTAAACAATTCTGACAATTCTTACAGAGAAATGCATGTGCAATGAGATTTACTTATGAAAGAATGTTCTCTTCTAATCACATTATTTAAAACACATGAGACTATGGAAGATAAAGGGGGGAGGTGAGTAGTCTTGCTTACCGGTTGCCCTGGATCGCCATCTTCACCCTTATCACCACCAACACCATCTTGACCCTGTAATTGGGAGTAGAAAATGAGCCTAGATGTTTCTTATTACATATTACCATTATCCTGGTAAAAAAAATTCCATAGATCATTTTATTATATTCTTGAGAAAAAATTACCATCAAATAGAAGGCCAAACACAATTATTATGATATTTTATTTTTTAGAATCATGGTACCACGTGTTCTTGCCATAAATATTTGAGAAATTGCTATTATATTAGACTGAAAATAGGGTATAGTTGCATAGAAAGATGCAATTAGTGTACAGGGACAGTGCCTACTTTCGACATGAACAGATATAATACAGTTCAAGATAGGGTTTGCAAAATTTGTAAAATTAAGAAAAAGATCTTGAAGTATAAAATGTAGTTTATTGCTATTTTGTCACTTTATTTGTTCACTTCAACAAATTCTGGAAAATTGTTCCAATGAAGCCCAGATCTCATAATGCAGATGCAAGAGTTAGAATTGTCATCATGCTTCCTGTTTCTCTCATTTGTTGTTTGTAGGAGTCCAGTTAATAAAGAAATTTTAACTATTAGTGTGGATAGAGAAGAGTCCCACACAAGGCACTCTTTCATTTTTCCATGATACTTACTGCAGGACCAGGTTCCCCAGGGGGACCAGGATCTCCAGGAAAGCCAACAGGACCCTAGAGAGATGGGTTTTAAAGGAAAATAAATAGATTAATGTGAAGTATTATAATGCTATCTAACTATAGTTTATGGGGTTAATGCCATGGCAAAGTCTGCTTGGATGCATTCTCCAGACAGAAAACAATTTAAAGCTGGAATGAACTAAGAATGCTTGTGAATATAGGAAATGAGAAAACGATTCTGGCTTCAGCAGAATCTCACACTTCTGATCTTTCTGAGATAGATTCCAACGTGAATTTGATATGAATACCACTTTAAAAGAGGCAAACTCACCGGGTTCCCCTTGGGGCCATCATCACCTGGTGGCCCCTTAGCACCAGGAGGTCCTGCAGCACCAGGTGGCCCAGCCTCTCCTTTTTCTCCTCTTTCTCCTTTGGGACCCTACACAATATGGGCAAAAGAAATAGGTACACGACAAGCTTCATTTCAAAGTCTTAACATCAGCATGGTAGGACAGATGATTCTTTGCTTTCATGGTCTGCATTCTGCACTGTGAAATATTGTACAATTTCTGAACTGTATTAGCTAAATGCTAATGGCTGTGACCTTTGCAAGTTTGATAATGGAAAATACTTCCAAACATTTCCAAATGCTTCCTGTGGTAGGTAGGACATTGACTAATTCTTTAATTTAGGTTAGAATGATATAACTCTGATATAATTCGGAAATTCTTTTTAATATATCAAGTATTGTTGGTTTATTTTTTATGGACAGCTCAAAAAGCACAATAGATATAATAAATAGGTGTGGGGATTTCACTTATGCAGTATATGAGCTTTTCAAAACTTATGTAAGAATCAAAACATGCAGAGTATTGGCAGTTTTTAAACATTACATGTTTGCATTTGTGGCTACTTTTAATAGGTTAGAAAGTAAGAATTAAAAAAAAAGTACAGTTAGGAGATAAGGTCAATGTTTAAATGCTCTAAAAGAAATCCCTAAACAAATCAAATCAATAATGGCACTGTGCTAGTACTTACACCTGTGCCCGCTTCACCGGGAGGCCCTGGGTTCCCTGCTTCTCCTGGTTCACCCTATAAAGACAATGTCAGCGGATGATTAGAACACATAAATGATGTTTTTCAGTGGTAATAATGCCTTCACTTTAGCCTCTGGACATATCTTTTCTGGGAATCGCAAACTGAACTTTTGGAAAGTTAGTCATATGCTTTAACATCATTTAAAATACTGTATTCAATGTGTTTCCCTTCTGTGCTCTCAAGGTGTTTAAATTTAATTAGCCTTTAAGAAAGACAATGTAATTAATTTTACTGTGCTTTGTACTCCCAATGTAATTCACTTTTACAAGCTACACTGACCACATAGCTTTAATGTCCTACCACACTATACCGTTGTGACTTTGTTATAGTTCTGATTCACAACAATGTATGCATATCTGAGATGTGGTAATTAGATCTGAGATCACCCCTGAAAGCAGCAATAATGTTGAAACAATGCATCCCCTACAGATATTTGAAACAGCATGAGGGCATATGCTAATGACATTAATTTATGGTTCTATATGCGGTTCTCAGTCAAGAGGGGAGAAAAATTATTTGTTCTCTTGTGAATCCTTCTTACAGATTATTGGAGACAATGTTCTTTATTCTTTCCCCATATCATAATTGTTCAATAAATTAAAGAGTAGACCTTTCATTCTTGAGGGCAGGATAGCAGTGAGAGAAATCAGAATTCTTCAGATCAGACTTCCTCTTGGTTAAATTTCTCTAAGAGATAGTTTTTCTTTTATGTGCACTGCCATAAAAGCCATTGTTTTAGGCTAGCCACCAAATTATTGTATAGTTTAAAAAGCATCTCAGAGTTTTGTAAGATGAAGGAAATTTTTTTAATCCCCAATCTAAATACTTTCAGATGAGGAAGCAGAATAAGAAAGTATACTAACATGGTTTTGATAGGTTCTTGGCCAGCAGCACACGGACCTAGGTTACCACTAAGGTTACTACCGAACCAGAGCATATATCTGCATGCTTCCTAACAGGGCTGGGTTTTGTATGGCAACAGAATTCATATTGTAATCAAGACCACTGATTAAAAATCATAACTTTTTTTCTTACTAAATTCTAAACTTTCTTTCTATAAAATATGGGCATAGTTTAGTATTAAGTTGACAGTCTTTTGAAAGTATTTGGCAGAGATCTGAAGCAGGTAGAAATAAGGGTGTAATGCAGAATGCACTTAGATACCTAAAGTTCCCCTAATTGAATACATAAATGTCAAAACGGTAGGTTTTATGATCTCATTTGGAAATGGAGAACTAATTTTCAGATGAATAGACAACCTCCTATTTATATACTCCATTAGAGCAATTTCCTAAAGCCCTGAACTTCTATTGCTAATATCTCATCCTTAGAAATGCATAAAAATACATCTTATTTCTGTGATTTTTTTATGTTTTATTTATTATTTTTATTTTATGTGTATGCATGTATTGTCTGCATGTATATAAGTGCACCCATGTTGTGCAATGCCCACAAAGCTCAGAAAGGGCATTGGATTCCCTTGGAAATGGAGTTATTGACATGGAATTAGTCTCTATGTGGGTGCTGGGAACTAAACTTGTTTCCTCTGCAACCGCAGCCAGTGCTCTTAACCACTGAGCCAACTCTCCAGTTCTCCAGTGATTATTCAATTGAAGGCATAAAGAACTCAGTGTACACTCTGTTAGCAACTCCAAAATCAATGATCGTAGGCATTCTGAATTAGATATGCTTCTAATTGTTAATTTTAAATATTTGCGTCTTCAATATTCCTGGCACAAGCTAGTGCTTCGAAGTTTGTCTGAAATTATTTGATACTAAATATAAACATAATACCTGGGAAGAGAATATTTGTGTATATAATTTCTTAGTCTTTGTAATACATTTAACTTATTATCTATATAATGATGAATGATATCAAATATTGTCCAAGAATTCATTCTGTAGTATGATTGTGTGCAAGCTTTGTCCTTCCCTAAAATAAATGACAAATATATCCAATATTTTGGATAAATATTAAAATTAAAATGTTTCCTTTCCATTATTTATGAAGAAAAGCCTCATTCAGCAATCTCAGTATGATGGAATGATATATGAGTGATGATTTTATGAGCTGTTATTCACATACTTGAAATGTAGCAAGTAGTTTGTCATTCAAATGAACTATAAAAGGCCCATAGTAAATATTTTATACATGAAATACATGCAATATTGATTTGGAAATACAGGAAATTTATTGAGCACAAACTGTTGTCTTAAGCACCCTATAAGCCATGGTATTATCATGGAAGATTGGAACAAAGTAGAAAAGCCGTATTTTCTCTCCATTCATCCTATTATGGTTTGCTCTTGTTTTTCCATCCTTGTCAAATATAAAGTTACTGATACTCTGAAAAGACTGCTTCCAGTTTTCTAATATGAGGAATATTTGAGGTGGTCAAGAGATGGTTGTTAAAATTTAAGGGTGTAGATTATTACTACAAAGACCTTTGAAAGTGATACATTAATATCCACTTGCTTCTGGAATGTAAAAGATTATATTTATGTATATTGGAGCCAAAACACATATGCTATAAATCAGAGTTAATGAAGATAAAATTATTATTTTCTACAAATGTTTCTATTCAAATCTTTTGAAAGTGGGTCAGACAAAACTGTGAATAAATAAAAAAGTGACAAGAATGCATTCTATAAATTTAGTCCATTTGTAGAACATAAATAAGGTTACACAATACATACTCTAAAGAATTGCAATGATGTGTTGTATGATAAATCATTGGCATAAGAGGAAAGGGGAGTATGAAGTTATTGCTTATCACAGAGATATTTTATTTTACTGCTGCTCAGGGAGAGCTTCCTTTAGATGCAACAGCAAATTGTTCTGCATGTCTGGAATTATCAACAAGTAATAAACAATAAGGAACTGTTTTGTTTATTTGTTGTGAGGAAACTGTTGAAGCCACCTAGAGTAAATACACATATAAGGAACAGGTTGATGGTTACTCTGAAGGCATCATAGCTAAAGGATGTGAGCTTCTGCTTTTCATTGTAAGTGATGCAGAATAAATTTCCACGTAGAAATTGAAATGAAATCAGCCAGAACCAGTTCTGATATCAGAAGTGTATAATCGATAACAAATTATACTAAGATTAGAGTTTTAAATCATTTTTCATTACATTGATTTTTTAAAGCAAAATAACCTGCATTTTATTATGCAACAAATATCAATTTAGGTACCATTAAAATGTAAAAGTAAACCTAGGCATGAAGTTCAGTGGCAGAGTATTTGCCTGGCTAACAACTGTCTGTAAATTCAGCTCCAGGGGATCTGAATCCTTCTTCTGACCTCTGCGTGCATTGCTTGACGTGGGTGCACTTACATACACATACACACAGGCAATACACTCACACACATAAAATCAATAAATTTAAAAATAAAATACATATCTGGAAAAAATTCCACTGTGTTCAGTTGTTTTAGCAAACAGTATAAGATGGTACAGGTGGGGAGGGACTGCTTTATGACAAACCACACAAGCCTTACCCTTATGCCTTCTTTCTTTGTAATACAAGCTTTGGACTCTAAACGCTGCCTAAGTCATTAGAAGTAGTCTCTATGCTTGTTAGCCATTTCAGTGTACCTTACTTGTTTCCTAGTGATTTCTGAGTGCTTCCTTTGCTTCTTTTATCTTTTTGCCTCTGTGAAGTTCCTTAAGATAACCACCAAGGCCACATATTTGGACTTTAGGGGAGTCCCACACTGACTTCATTTAGTTTGACAGTCACTTCATAACAATTTGCCAATTCTGAGTCCTATAATGATGTCCAGTTAGGCTGATTGTTGGGTTTTGCATTTTAATTTAAGTTTTAATCTATGTATTTACTTACTTTTAGGATATTTTTGTACTAGGGAAGGAGCCTAGTGTTAGTAAACACCAAAATAACTTTTTCCAATCTTATTCCATTGGGTTTATGAGTGTTAACTCACATAGCAAAAATAAAGGAATTGAATTAAGAGGTAAAATGTGTCAAAAGTGTAAAACAAAGAAACAAAAAAGAATTACCTTTAAAGGTTGGAATAACTACAACACTGCTTTGTTCCAGCAAAATAAAAAAAAAACAGGGAAATTTAAAAATATTTGTTCTTGCATAATATTTTATGGGTTTGGTTTTGTTTTTTATTTTGGGTTTTGATTTTTGAGACAGGGTGTCCCTGTAGTCCCACTTTTCCTGGAACTTGCTAAGCAGACAGCTGGCCATGCTTTCACAGAGATTTGCCTAACCCAGCCTGTCAAAGGTTGGGGTTAAAGGCCTGCACTACCACACCTGGACTAACATAATATTTTATAATTATATATTTAATTATTTATTTCTCCAAAACTGATAAATAATTTTAAGCAAAGTAAATATCAAAGATTCTCCTGAAAATTTTATTCAGATGTGAGCATGAATGAATAAATAAGAAATCAAAGAATCATTTTGACATTTTCATAAAAGAAAGAACAGGTTTTTAAAATGAAATAATGCTTCAAGGAAAAAGAGCTGTTCTGACCTGAGATGTTATGGCAGATGCCAACTGCTTGAAAAGAGCCAGAGACAGACCATAGTATTAGTACTGAAAACTGTGACAGGAATCAATGATTAATTATTCTGTGATGGGAAAGTTTCCCTTTGCTCTATGAGCTAGTTGGAGAAAACAGTCTCTTCTATTTTTAGTTCCAAGTATTGCTAATAATTGGATCCTGACATCATCACTGTCTCAAGAACAACCTTTTCAAAATCACTGTAGTTCACTACGCCTCAATGTTTCCAGTGTTTTTTAAATATTTTATTTATTATTTTTATTTTAAGTGTGTGCATGTATTGCCTGCATGCAGGTAAGTGCACCAGTGTCATGCAATGCATGCAGAGGACCGAAGAGGCTGTCGTATCTCCTAGAACTGGAGTTATAGACAGCTTTTAGCTAACGTGTGGGTGCTGGGATTTGAACCCAGGTCCTCTGCAAGAACAGTGTTCTCAACCACTGAGCCATCTCTCCAGCCCCACGTTTCCAGTTTTAAAAGCAGATTATGATGATACCAGCATCAATGGATGTGTCACAGAAAGACAGGAAATAGCCACGTGCAACATTCAGCTAAACAGTCAGCAACACAAAGCATGCTGCCCAACATTTAACTTCTACTTGTGTAAGTTAAGACAGATGATATAAGTCAGATGAATATATGTCCAGTGTTTAGAACCACATTCAACTGGGAGCGCCCAAAGCATGACCCACGATTATTAAGAACCCTTTCATTCTGCCCATTCTAACTGCATGCCAATACTTTACCTTTTCTCCAACACCACCAACTGAACCAACAGATCCTGGGGGTCCTTGTGGTCCCTGCAGTATAAACAAAAAAATACCGTTATCCAGTAAGCTAAAAAACATGTATGTAGTGTTTGTCCAAGAGAGAGAAAAATATGCTAGAATATTGAGTAAACTGAGAGATGTGACAGAGGATATGCCTCTTTGAGCTTTCAAATTTACTGACAGTGAATATATATTACGTCAGCTTTTTAATTCATTAGAATTTTGGACATAAGGCAAAGAGTCCTTCTGACTTTCATCATGCACTTGATACTTGGAACATAATTTTGATCTTCTGCCTGTAGAAAAACTGGAACTGTATATGATTTTATAGTGGATAAAATGAAAGATTTCATTTAAGAATGACATAATCCATGTGTAAAACAAGCTCCTATAAACTATTAAGCTTTAAATTTCTTTCGGGGCATGAAAGCTCAAATCTCTTTATTTTGCCTGCTATTGATTTTGTTTTCAATCATGACCTGGTAAAATTAAACACAGGCATGAAAAAGGATTAAAGCCCACTCAAAAGAATATGGAAAAAAGGCTGTTCCATTGTCGAACAGTAAGAAGATCACAATCCTAAAAATCCATAGGTGACAGTCACATGTATATGGCATTACATTTCTAAATCTTATGATTCTAGTGGACTAGCTTTTAGGGATTATGTCTTTTTTACACAAGTGAGAAGAAACACTTTCTTTTCAGTAGTAAGGGGCACCATCTGCACATATTTTTCTAAATTCTTTATAGACTGGAAATGCATGAGGCAAAGATTTTAGGTAAAAGCCTGCATGTAGATACAAGCATAAGAGGTATTTAAAAAATCCACCTAGACTAGTATGTTCAAAGCCAATTACAAACGTCTCATATCCTTTCCAGAGAAAGCGTAAATGGAAATAATTCAATAACTACTGAATATTTGTCATATACCAGGCATAGTGTAAGTATACTGTTTTGAACAAGGTACTTTTACAGATATTATTTCTCATCAATAAATATATTTTGAATATCAGTTGTGTCTATTTTATATTAGTGGTGACACATTTGCGAGAACAGCTTTATTTCCTTGTGTAATGAAGAGGAATGAGTGGAGGACCCTTGAGTTTCCGTTTACTTCTGAGGTTAAACAATGGTCTGATCATCTCCATTTATCTTGGAAAACATCTGCACTGAAATAATACTAACACTAAATTACTTCTAATAATGAGCATATACTTCACAGTTCTTACATCAGCTCCATTGGGGCCTTGAGGGCCTCTTGGGCCAGGAGGACCAGGTGGACCCTACAAAAGACAAATAATAACGTTTACAAGGATCGCACATGAATGCATTTTCAACCTTTTTTTTCTTTTTTAAGAAAACAGAAACAGAAGACTTCTGCCTGTGAAATCACAGCCAAGGAAGCATTTCAGGGCTATCAGCACTCTCAGTGGAGATGCTATCAGGCAGCAAATGGTTGTTTATTCAGTGATAGGAAATTAACACTTCAGAAAAAAAAAATGACTACAAAAACAGCCAAGAAAGTCTTTTGCGGGTAATGATTTAAAAATACAGAGATGATACTTTATGAAAGAAAGTACTAGAGCATAAAAGGAACATAAAGTTGGAGAAAAATAGTACTTTGCTAGTTTTAGGATTCAAGAATTTAGTAAAAGCACTTCACTTTTTGTGTCTATGAATTCTTATGTCTGATATTCTGTAAGTGGAAATAGCTACTCAGTTTCATTCCAGGAATGAAATTTATACTTTCTTTATGTGTATTAAAATTATCTCAGAGTACATTTTATAAAACATTGTTGGCCTAAACACTCTACTTTGATATTACAATTAAGATAACCCATTGTGGGGGATGGAGAGATGGCTCAGCAGTTAAAAGCACTGACTGCTCTTGCAGAGGACCCAGGTTCGATTCCCAGCATCCACATAGTGGCTGCGAACCATCCTTAACTCCAGTTCCAGGGTAATCCAAAACGCTCTTCTGACCTCCATGGCATTGCAGGACATGGGTGCACTCATTTACATGCAGGCAATACACTCATACACATAAAATAAAAATAAATAAAATGTTTAGAAATAAAGATAAACCATTGTGAAAAATAAATAAAAAAGATAAAATAAAATATATAAAATGGTCTATAGTGAACACCAGGACGTTAGCACCTTTGGATGTCAGTTGATTCTAATGCCATGATTAAAAATTTATCTGCTATGAACTACCACCACACACATACTCAAGGAAAATGTATCAGTGCCACATGAGACTGCAGTTAGAGGTACAAAGTGGCTTGCTGTGTTTCTCCTGCTGCTTTGGAGTAATATTGAGCTACTAACATCTGCAAGGTTTGCTCTCCATCCTTTGCAAGTAGGTTTGTTCAAGACAAAAGGGTTTAAAAGGGTGTAATGAATCTGAGTGTTGACCTTAAACAGAATAAAATGCAATTTATAATAAACAATTAAAATACATATTTGAAAGAAATAAAAACTAGATGAAATGCTGAAGGACAAATAATAAAAAATGTATTCAACATGCATAAATCCTATGCAAGGTCAAACCTGGAAAAAAAAATCTCAGTATAGGCATGAGGAAGGGGGTAAGAAGCTCCAACGCCATGAAAGGAAGCTGTGGCAACAGATGGCTGCTGGGAGGGGACAGTCTCTTTCAAGCATGGGACCCTTTGTAGGTTAACCAGGCTCCAGTAGATGGACCACACCGAAGGACATTTGAGGACACTAATCAGACTCTATAGGCCTTATATATGTAATAGAGCACACTAATTTGGGAGGGGGGGCAATAACACATAGGTAAGGAGACCTAAATGCCATCAAATGATATTGTATGAAAATCACAAAAAAAGAAAAAAGAAAAAAAAATCCCCAAAATGTGGTCATCAAATATTTTCTAATTTGAGAAAACATTTACCTGAAATACTAAGTAGTAAATAAATAGAGGTATTTGAAATTATATATTGAAATCACAGAGTAAAAAGCCCCAATTAAAAATGTAAAAGGGGTGATACAAAGGCCTAATTAATAGTATGTTCTTCACTAAATTTAGAAGTTGTGTCAAAGTTTAAGAAAAATTTTATTCACTCCCACATTCACTAATTATGGAAATCCCATATGAGTGTTATATATTCTTTACTTTCTACATATCAAAATGCAAAGTAAAGTCTCACAGTGTGTCAATTTACTACACAAACCTACTAACAGAGTGATTAAAAAATCTGACTCATCATGCCACTTTTGTATATGACATTTTTCTGAAGTGAGAAAAAGGTAAAAATATTTGAAATATTATCAATGTTTAATTTCATAGATGTAGCACGAAATGGAGAAGGCTTAAGAGGAAAAGTAGCACAAGTTTAGGATGATTTTGTCTGTATAAACAAATGACAATGGATATGAGCAGACTGCAAACCAACAGTGTCACAGAACCACTGGAAAATACTTACCATGGGGCCAACATCTCCGTTTTCACCCTTTTCACCTGGTGGGCCTGGCAGACCCTAAGGAAATATAATAAAAAAGGAAAAGTCACCCACGTGTTTAAAATGACGTGAGTAAAGAGTCTGCTGCACACCAGTGAGGACCTGAGTTTGTATCTCCAGAACCTACGTAAAGCTAGACACAGTGGCAACGTCTATAATCCCAGTGCTCCTTCAGAGAGATGGAAGGTAGAGACAGGAGTCTCTGTAGCTTGTGGGCCTCGCTGCTCTGGAATATGCAGCAAACAAAAGTCTCTATCTCAAAGGAGGTGAGGCAGGGCCAACACCTTAAGTAGTCCTCCGATCTTCACTCAGAAACCACACACTCCCTCTCACAGATGAACACTCTCACACACAAAGACAAAAAAGGAAAGAGATGCATCTTAGGTCAGGAAATTGTTATTGAATATGTCAATGCTGTTGTAATGAAATGCTTCTTCTAAGTATATGGTTAATAAACAAATAATTGTTAAAAAAAAGGAAATGCATTTGGTTAATTTATAATATAAAATCAATAAAATAAATAATAATTTAAATAAGCACATGGAAATTAATACTCAGAAACAAATGCATGTTATAATACTTACATGCTACCAGTTCCTACATGTTACAAAGTATATAACTATATTTACAAATGAAATTCATGCTTCACTTAATATTAATGCATTTTATTTTCCCCACAATAAATATATACATATAACGATATAATTTGAACTTGGAGCAATGAATAGCTAACTACTTGATCTATCTCTTTTGTAAATGGACAACACACTAGCCTGGCACAGAGCTTTCATATTATCACAAACTATTTTAGAATACCCTGACAAGGTGAAGTTTTCACAATCAAATAAGTTTGGAAGGAGCGACTTGCCTGCATGTGCACCTGTGCACCTGTTCACGCAATGTTCACAGAGACAAAAAGGGAGTCAGATCCCCTGGAGCTGGAGCTATAAATGGTTGTTAGCTGTCATGTGGTTGCTGGGAACCAAAACCAGGTCCTCTCCAAGAGAAGCCAGTGCTCTTAACTGCTGAACCATCTCTCTAGTCCCCAATTTCCTCTTTTTTTTTGGTAATATTAATACTTTTATCATACACAAATTGTATATTTAAGAAACATAATTTTATTTCTTCTTATTAGAGTTAAATCACAAGCAATATGCTTTGAACCAGTATGGTTTTCTTATCAGTTTGTTCGTTTGTTTGTTTGTTTGATTGTTTAAGACAGGGTCTTTCTGTAGCCTCAGCTGACCTGGAACTCACTATGTAGATCAGGCTCATCTTGATCTCATGGATTCTCCTGCATCTGTCTTGAAAGTGCTTGGATTAAAGGCAGACCACCACAACCAGCTAGATGTTGACTTTTAATCCCTTGTAAATCATAGTGGATAAAACAAAAACCCATCTTAGTAAAATATTTGCTGAATGAAAGATGAATGAATTAATCCTACGAATGTAAACAAGGAATGTTCTAACCAATAAAATTCATCTTTTAACAGTTTCAATGATATATACAAACTCTCAGTTATTCTAAACATTTGGTCTTTGAAAAAATTGCTCAATATACTTGATTACATAATATGGAACTATTAACATGACATTAACATTCTAGTCAAAAGCTGTACAAAATAAATTAAAACAAATGAGCATACATGCTATAAGTTTAAGTGTAGAATATGTACATAAAATAAGTGTGGCAGTTATTGGTCAGAAATAATAAAAGTGGTAATTAGTTTTAATATTGTGGAATTATGGGACTTTCCAGGTTTTTTTCAATTTTAATAATACTATCATCTTTATTCACCACAAAGTATATATGGCTCATGCCTTTAATCCCAACACTCAGGAGGCAGAGGCAGGTGGATCTCTGTGAGTTCAAGGCCATCCTGGTCTACATAGTGAGTTCCAGGATAGCTGGGGCTACAGGGAGACCCTGTCTCAAAAAGAACAAAAGAAAAAAAGAACTTCGTATGATATATAACAAAAGCAAAACCACAACAATGCTGAAGCTTAAATAATAATAAAACTATTGACATTGATGCTTCAATGTAAGAATTGCAAATCATTTGTCCAATGCACAGCGGCAAGTCCATAGTCCACATTAACACAATGTGTGTAAGTGGAAGAGGACTACAATGGGGTTCATAGGGCAACATTGCTCCCTCTCTCTCTCCCTCTCTCTCTCTCTCTCTCTGTGTCAAATATGTCAAATGGATACCATCTTCTGAAATCGTCTAGAATTTTAAATAGGCAAAGGAAGAACTGATCATATTGCATGAAAAAGCATTTTACTCTACCTAATATTTAACAGGAGATCATTAAAGGTATAGATGCAAGGGTCTTAACTTCAGAGGTGAATCACAGGCACTTCAACTCTTAAAGAAGCAAGAAAGAATAACTCAGAAAAGTAAATGCTTCACTCTAAGACCATTTTCTTTAGTATGCATTGAAACGTAAACAAAACAAGACTTCAAAAACACTACGCAGGGGGCTGGAGAGATGGCTCAATGGTTAAGAGCACTGGCTGTTCTTACAGAGGACTAGGGTTTGATTTCCAGCACCCACAAGGCTGATGACAACCATCTGTAACTCCAGTTCCAGGAGAATCAGACTCCCTCTTCTGACCTCTGCAGGCATTGCACAACACGGGTGTACTTACATACTTAGAGGCAAATAAAAATATTAAAATATTTTAAATTAAAAAAAAACACTATGCAAACTTATAATATCATTTTTAAAGTTTATATCCAGGAACCAATATCCTTTTAGTATAGAATGCATGCCAACCTGAATGATATGCCAATGTTGTGGCAAAAATTTCTTCTATACACATTGCAAGCATGGTTTGACACTGTCATAATTTCATTAATGCATATAGTCATTCCTATCTATTCAAAAGTCTCTCAAAAGAAGAAATATTTTATGCTATATTTGGCCATAATTGGAGCTGATTAAGGTGGTATGTTCTTATTAAATTTAACAGAGATTAAATGAATGAAATCCTCTTTTTAGAACAAACTAATCACAATGCTGCTCCAGTTGTAACCAGTTTTTACATACCATAACTTTCTCTAAGGGAGTACAGGAGGAAAGGATCTGTTTTTATATCTTTTAATTTAAAATCAGTTGTCTTTTACAAGATGCATAAGAAATAAATTCAGGATAAGAATTTTCATTTGCCATATTTCTATAATTTTATGTACACATATTTATTATGCATAATATATATGCATATAGCAAATCACAAGTGGTTTGTATTAAATTTTAGATATTTATTATTTATTTCTAAGATTACTAGTATCTATTCTTTTATGAAGCCTCAAATAATGCAGATGTAATTGTGAACACATTGATTATATTAGCATCTCTTTGATTTTATTTACTAACATTCGCTATGGAAAAAGCACAATATGTATTTCAATTCCTAAAATGAATCTATTTCTTAATATTCTCATCAAAGAACCTATCATTGCAGAAATCATGAAAAATTTTATTGACTGGTCTCTAAATATAGCCTATTAGGAAAGGTCGTTAACCATGAGAACTACGGTCCAAAGTTCAGCTCCACAGCACACAGAAGAATCAGTTAAATGGAAAAAAGGGAATTAAATGGTGACATACTTATTATTGGCCACTCAATTTTAATTTACACTTATTTCAAAATATGTTTCCCACAGATGTTGATAAATAAGACTCGTGACTACTTATTTATAGTTACCTAACAACTTTAAAGGTGTTAAACAAAATAAACATGAAAGTAATAATTTTGTACTTTATAAATATAAAACCAACTTGGACATTATAATAAGAAAAATTAGATTATTGCATTCACTAATAAATATCAGTTCAATATTTTAACAATAATGTTTACATGGTAATTATCATTGTGCATACAATGTAACATGCAAGATCATATATATGAGAGGTTTAATATTAAAACACAATATTTAAAAATAAATATAAGAAATTACATGTATATGTACACATACATATATATATTCCACATGCATAAACTTTTAACAATTGTCCAAAATTTTAGGTCGAGTGATTTGCATTGCCTACCATTTGTAATCAGTAAAGCAAAAAAGTAATATCCATATGATGCATAAATGTCATTTAAAACCAAACTTTATCTTCTCTCAACAAAGTAGGTAGGTACAAACAAGCAAGTGGAAACAGAAAACCAGATGCTTTCTACGTTTGTAGGACTCGGTAACCATCAGGTGGAAAGGGAGAGAAAACCCAGAAAAGTGACTTGAATAGAATATTTTGCATGTGGAAATGCAAGTTACATTGGAATAAAAATTGTATCTCTTATGGTGTTTTAAAATTCAGTGTACTTCCTACTTCATAAAATATGTATTCATAATTTCAAGTGATTTACTCGATTACTTATTTTGTGTATTACTATTTAACACTTGCTGCTGGCAGTTTGCTGATGCAAATGCAAATTTTAAATTTTATTAGTGATCTGAAGTACTAGTTCCTCCAGAGAGCTCTTTCAAAGAGCTTCTTTTAACTCCAAGATATATAAGATTTTAGTTCCCTTTTTAGGAGGTGTAATACCTAAGGTGTCTGAAACAAATTAGGCAGCTACATGGTCAGAAATTCTTAATGAAATTAATATTTCATTAATTCTCAATGGAAAAGAAGTTCATATATATATATACATACATAATTAAGTGGACCCAAATATAGCATTAAGATTAATACTATACACTTATCATTTGTTTCACCTCCTAGGAAAGCTGGAATGAGAAGTTATTGAAAATTAGGAGTAAACACTGCAGAGGCTTCTCACCTGAAGACCTATAGGACCAGGGGGTCCTGGGAAACCACGAGCACCCTCATCACCTTTTTGTCCAAACATCCCTTGTTGTCCTCTGGGGCCTGGCTCACCATCCCCTCCCTAGGGAACAGCAAAGTAATGATCACACATCGGGTAAAACATTATGATACTTTATTATAAAAACCCAATCAATGCTAATCTGTTCAAAGCAGATCTAAAAATAGTAACAAGCAAAAAGTCAACTAAATTCCCATCATCTTCTCCAAATACTATTGCTTGTTTTGCAAGCATTCTTTGTGAAGTATAGATTATTTTCATTTGATTATTATTTCAAATGAAGTAAAAATGATCAAGTGCACTAAACAGTGTTTGAATTTACTGTATATTAAATAATGTTCTGCTGATTCTTTTTTTAAATGGAAAACACAGCATTTTCTGTTTTCGGTATAAGGATCAGCCTGGCCAATTATATTAGATCACTGAAATGTGACTCTATGTTTCTCATGCAAACAAATTTATTATCATATAAAACTGACTGAATGTGTGACTGACACATTCATTAGTTTAATATGGGAGCTAACAAAGTGGAATGAATACTCACAGCAATTCCAGGGGCGCCAACAGGTCCTTGAAGACCTGGCGGACCAGGAGGGCCCTGCAGTAACATACAAATCAGAAATCTTAAAATCAAAGTTGGAAAAGCACCAGGTAAATAAAGGGAAAAAAATATTTGGCTAACCAAGACCTAAGAAACATCTCTTCGTTCCTTTGGAAAACAAGAAATTTTATTCAGATGTCTTGGTAGCTTGTACAGAAACTCATTTATTTTATTCTCTGAAGACTCATATTTTCATAAATATAATCAACTTAAAATAGATATTTATTGAAGACACTCTCATTGGCAATGTTGTAGATATTTAAGAACAGGCTGTATGTTGACTTAAATAAATTTCAAGACTCACGATCGAAAAATTTCAAAAATCTATATTTCTCAGGTGAGAGAGATATATCAGAAAGAGCTCGTGAAAAAAATTAAAAATTGTGTTTATATATGATCATATAAATTAGCAACATGATTCTGAGGATGTTGTACAGATAGCATGTGTTGATATATTATAGTCAAGAAAACCTGTTTGTCCACACATATAAACTTGGTGTTACAAATTGAGGTGCATATTACTATTTATTTCAAAAAATAGGTTTCAACGAACTTTAGAAGTCATATATGCATAGAAAAATGCTCTTTTCTTGACTTGATAACTGTTCAAGCTGAGGAACTATTGTCAACTGAATATCGTTGGATGAGGGAGAGCAGATCTTCTTTAAGGGAGTGACCGCAGATAGGCTGACTAGACTCCCATGGGTGAATTTGCACCAAGGAACATCTGGGTACAAATGTTTGACCAGATAGATTTAACATATATAACAGAATGCATGAATTAAAGTGAGGGTGGGGGACTATGGGAGGGCACAGATGGGAAAGGGGTGTCTAAATTTGATTATGATTTGTTATCTGGGGGCTGGAGAGATGGCTCTGCAGTTAAGAGCACTGGCTGCTCTTGTAGCAGACCTGGGTTCTCCTAGTTCCTATAATCCACAGAGCAGCTAACAACCTCAACTCCAGTCCCAGGGTATCTGACATTCTCTTCTGACCTCCATGGGCATTGCACATCATGGGCACACTTGCATACATGCAGCAATATGTGCATGCACATAAAATAAATATAATAAAATATTTTTAAAGATTTATTATATGAAATGCACAAAAGCTCAATAAAATATTTTTTAAAGAGGAATTGGTTACTAAAGAAATAAAATATGTCATTTAATTAATTGTTCTTTATCATAGCTATATTTTGGGGGTGAAGAATATTTAAAAGATTTGAAAATATCTATCGACCATGAAGGTACTTGAGAAGCTTTAAGGTGTCTGGCCATTCAAACTTGTTCTTAACTCAGTTCCAAGGCAAGTGGTATCTTCAACAATATGATCTTATCATTTAGTTCTGGTGGGAAATCAAGGTGGGTGTCAAGAGCCTTACTGTTTAGGGGTCCTTTGGGGCCTCCCTAAGTAATAACTTATATGGAGGTATCTCACCCCTGGCATTAGGCTGGAAGCTACGTTCTTGTTGACTAGCTTTCATGATGCTGGAAGGTGCTATGCAGGCTTCTGTGGGAGAAGAGGCATCAGAAGTCTAACCAAACTGTGAACATTATGAATTACTAAAGAAACCAACAGGCACGATATGTCCAGTGGTGACATAGCAGCATGACTGTTATGGGAGTACCCAGTCATTCCCTTATATTTCAGACCTACTTCGCAAGAGGGAATTCAAGCCTGGTACTGTAAACCCAATCAAAGACACATGGCTGAGAAAGTCACAGGCCATGGGATGGGTAATATACTGTTGTTTAGTTAATTTGACACAGAAGCAACTCTTGGCTGTTCAAGGTACTGAGAAAAAAAGGGCTGTTTGATTGCACAGTCCTTAATAAGACATATAAACTGCTCCATCTAAGGTTCAAGGAATATAAGGGAAGGGGAGAAAGAATGTAAGAACCAGGATATAGAGAGAAAAGGAGGCATGCATAGAATCATTGTGATTATGAACACAGCAGCTGTACTTGCCTACTCTGGGCCTGTAAAACATTGGCTTTTTCAACAGCCAGTTAGGGATATGGAGATGATCACGGGAGCCTACACCTCCCCGCTGAATTGTTGGTTACTGATGGATCCTGGGGTATGAGGAGTCCATATCCTAAGATGTGTATCCACTGGGGAGCCCACCAGGTTCTATATGCGTGGTCCCAAGGATGACCCTGATCAAACTCAGTGGATCACAAAGTAAATAAATAAAAGATATGAATAGGACAGTGTCTTTCAGGGAGCAAAGGATGTTGACAGGGGTGTGAAGGCAATAAGAATGGGTGGGGCTCAACGTAATCAGGATATATTCATACATACATGAAGTTATCAAAATCAAATTTACTTAATAAAAATATGCTCTCATAAGAAGCAGGATAGTGCTGATCTTTTATGCCAAACAGATATCTGTGTTAATGATGCAAAATGAGTGTGAATAAAACTGTCAGCAGATGAGCAACTCTCATGTCAATATCTACAAGTTTTAATGGAAATAGCATTTTTCGTTATTTCTACTCAGTCAATTCAAAAATAACTGCTAATGCATTTGATGAAGTATTGAATATTTTGATCTTATAAATAGTGACTTTCCATATATGTCTTTTGGTATTCATATGACAAAACAAAAAATATACATAAGGTGCTTCTGTTTCATCCTAAAATACAATGTTTTTCTCAAAAAAAAAAACTGTAGTCTGAGTTTTAACTTAACTAATAAGTCCCTCATGGAATACTATTTTTACTTGTATGGGAGACTGAGGGTAAAATTTTGATAACTTGGTATATATGTTATAGAAGGTGATGGTACCCTACAACTTAAAAGAAACAAGGGACAGTGTATAATTATTGATTAGATTTTAATCAAGAAAAGTTAGTTTTTTATTCAACTGTACCTATCACTGAAGGCTTCACAGCTTCCCAATGTGGGCAAGCTTCCTAAGGATGTTTAGACTGCATAAAGCACTATGTCAATAATTTTATGGCCTTACTTTACTACTGAATAAATAAATTCCAAATGATCTATACAAGATATTATAAAATTAAGTGCATGAAAAAGCATCAAAATCCAAAGGAGAGTTCAGAAATACAATGTAACTACACAAAGGCCATATACTTTATGGCCATTTATCAAATTCTGACATAGAATTAAAGACAGATCAAAGTGATCTGTCAAAATTTCCCAAAAGTTACTCTTTTCCAATTACATATGCATGTATCTTTATAATCCTGGATCTCAGTGAAAATATATCATTACGAAATGAAATAAAAGTTTGTTTTGATAATACAGCTTCTATTCAGCTAATTTCAACAAATATGAAACAGTTCTAACTTCTGTGATGTGAATGTGTTCCCTTAATTTATTGAGTTTCTTTGTGTGTATGAGTCTGTACTCCCTTAATTTACTGAATTTATGGATTTGTGTTAAGTATCATCTATCTATCATCCATCTATCTATCTATCTCTCTATCTGTCCATCTATCTATCTATCAATCATCTATCATCTATCTATCATCTATGTATTGGTCTGTCTATAATCTATATCATCTATCTATCATCTATTGGTCTGTCTATAATCTATATCTATCTATCTATCTATCTGTCTATCTATCTATCATCTATCTATCCATCTACCTATCTATCTATCTTCTATCTATTTAGATTTTTCCCTTAATTTACTGATTTAGTTTCTCCTATCTCTGTCTCTCTGTCCCTGTCTCTGTCTCTCTGTCTGTGTGCGTGTGTGTGTGTGTGTGTGTGTGTGTGTGTGTGGTGTGGTGTGCCATGCTGTGTGTGGTGTGGTATATTCATATGCTCAGGTGGAGGCCAGAGAAAGGTGCTTATGATGTTTATATGGTCTGCTCTAGCATTCTTTCACTCACTTTCTTGGGAAGAGGTTTCTCACCAAACCTGGAGCTAACCTGGCTTACAATCACTCCAGGCTTTTATGTGTGTTCTGGAGATCGGAGCTCATGCTTATGCAGGAACTATTCACTGAGCAATCTCCCCACATCCTTTTATTTTTATTTAAGGTAAAAAGTTATTTGTGCTGGCTATTCTTACTTTAGATGAATTAATACATGGATATTAAAAATAGTTCCATTTTAATTCACAATTTAACAAGCACATAGACAAAATCTGCTGTGGGCTTCCAAAAAAGGGTTAGGACATACCAGGATCATGGAAGAAAAATGTTTGGGACCTAGGAGCTAAATGACAGCTACCTGGAGATTTTAAATTGTAGCTTGTTAGAAAGAATAAAACCTTTTCTGAACATGGGTTATGCCAAATGTATAATGTATGCTAATTAAAGAAAACATGTTTACTTATTATTAAGAAATTTAAATCAAATATGGTATGTAATTAGCTAAATAGAATTGCAAATCCATGTCCAACAACTATTGAAAAAAATCTGTTAATTTATGGAATTGGGTTTCAGCACAATTTCCTTGCCCTAATTTAGCAAAACATATCCAAAGACTCAGCATTGTCAATCACTTGCCAATATTTCACTCTAATTTTAAAAATAAAGAACATTTCATGGTTTAAATATTGTGATTTTTGGCAAGTTTTTTTAAGGATGCAAAAGTTGATCTTATTTTACCCAAATCCCAAGCTTCCCATGTTTGTTTTTGTATTAATCTTTCAATGAAACATGTCAGACTAAAGATAATTCTCCAACTTGTCCACCTTGCTGTGGGGTATATATATAATTTTAAAAAGAATAAATCTACTTTTGTAACAAACCAGAAAGCAAACAACTATGTTCATTTTCATTAAGATGAAGATAAATTAGTTGTTCTGCTTAAATAAGCAACAAGTGAAGTATTTAATTGTTGCAAAGAACTGGAGGAGGAGACAAACTCTGAGAACAATGCTAACATTTAGCAAAACTCAGAGTAACCGAGGCTAGAGAGCCAGATCTGTGTTTTAGAGCACTGGCTGCTCTTGCAGAGGACCCAGGTTCAGTTCCCAGCACCTACAACAGCTAAAAACCATCTTGAACTCCAGCTTCAGGGGATCTGATGCTTTCTTCTAGCTTCTGTAGGCATTGTACAATATGAATTTACTTACATTCATGCAGGCAAAACACATATATAAAAAGAAAAACAAATATTTAAAAAAATTTTTATTATTTTTATTTTATATGTATGACTGTATTGCCTGCATATAGGTAAGTGCACCATGTCATGCAATGTCCGTGGAAGACAGAAGAGGCTGTCGGATCTCCTGGAACTGGAGTTATGGACAGTTGTTAGCTGCCATGTGGGTGCTGAGATTCGAACCTGGGTCTTCTGCAAGAACAGTGTTCTTAACTGCTGAGCCATCTCTCCAGTCCCAAAACAATGAAATATATTAAAAGTCAAATAACAATTTCTTTTAAAAGTTTGAGCCTACTTTTACATGTTTTTTTTTCATAATTTTCTTATACTGTTTTCTAGAATTAAGATGGTATGTTATTGCATGTATTTTATGGCTACTTCTTAAGGTTTTGAGTTTTGAATTGATTTAAAACTTTTTTTGTACCGTGCTGACATATGAACAATAACTGAAGTGATCAAAGTCACAATGTTATTGTGACGTCATATAGTCATAGCAACAATGTTATATTGAAATCATTAAATCAGGCTCACAATAAAGAAGAAAAAAAGACTATGTGTATCCTTTCAAAATAATAATGCGATTATTGTTACCTAATTTCAATATAATATTCTTACTATGGTCATATTATCTGAAAGCTCTTATATTTGAAGTCTGGATTTTTCCTGTAGTTCAAAACGATCAATTCATAGGATGTTGGTAATTGTTCATCATGGGACTTAATCAACTCTAATAAAGCCTCTTAAAACTTACGTATTAAAATATATAATGATTTCCATTCTAAAAGTATGAAAATGAGAAGTAGTTCATAGCACACAAGTAGAACAGAAAATATTATGCATCCTATATATTTCTAAAATTGTATAAAAAAGAGGAGGAAATGAAGTCAAACTGTATAAGACCAGATGCTCTTCAGAATATAAAATAGGAATGAGATACTGATGGTAAGTACGTGGGATTTCATCACCAAAGGTACTTCATATATGGAAGAAAAACATAAACACATAATTTAATGTGAAGTATTAAGATAAAAGTCCAAGAAGCAAGGCAAGTGTGCCATTTCTGTGAAAAAGAGAAACTATTTTAATAGTTTTATGATTTGTCAAGAAAAGCTTTTCAAAATAAATGTATAACACATGGGACTATATGTATCAATCTGCATCCAGGCATAGCACACCAGTAGTGGTGTCTCTGTTGCCCAAGCACACTTTAATGTGAAGTATTAAGATAAAAGTCCAAGAAGCAAGGCAAGTGTGCCATTTCTGTGAAAAAGAGAAACTATTTTAATAGTTTTATGATTTGTCAAGAAAAGCTTTTCAAAATAAATGTATAACACATGGGACTATATGTATCAATCTGCATCCAGGCATAGCACACCAGTAGTGGTGTCTCTGTTGCCCAAGCACACTTTGGAAAAGAAGGCGATTGAATTACACTTTCACCTGCTATAGTGGAGATATTTTTTTAAATCTTACAAACATACTTAATGACATAAAGTAAAAGATGCATCATGATAGAGTATGATAGAATCGTGTAAACACAAATTGTGGTAATGTAATCCCAATACTAAGGAGTTGGAGAGTTAACTGTTGCTATGGAAAATATTCATGTCTATGGTATTAAGAGAATGATGCTCCACAGCAAGTCACCGGGAACTCACGTTTTCTCCTTTGTCTCCTTTGCTGCCTTTTTGGCCTGGTTCACCAATTTCACCCTGTATTTGAAAGATTTAAGTTAAAGTTTATTTCCAGTACATCAAACCTGTAATCTCACTGTCTCTTTATCCTCAAATTTTAATATTTTGTTTAAAATAATTACAGGCTAGAATGTGACATCACTGTTTCAATAAGGAGACCTGGGAGCTCTCTGCTTTTACCTTTCTAGAATTGACCAATATCTACAAGGACATTATCAGCATAGCTTTGAGGGGTACTGTGGCTGGAAATATAACTTAAAAACTGATTTTCTCTAGGATATCACCACTGTAAATTGATCTATAAACTGATCTATAGACATAAGCACATATTAAACAAAATAGTTATTCCTTTGTCTAGTTTTCTAATACGATTATGAGAATACTAATTGGAAACTAAATTAAACTATTAAAGCTAAATCAAAATGTTAGTAAAAGGTACGCATCAACTCATTGAGTTATAAGAGTACACAACTCACCCTTAAATCTTATGGCACATTTTAAAAACTGAACATGTATAAAGAATTATTTCCACTTTATACTACTTTCAGAAACATTTTTAAATTAATTTTTTTCTGATGAACACAGTTCTTTTATTCCATGTTCTGTTTATATTTTATATGCTGTTTTATGGAAGGCATGTTAATCACCAATTTCTAAAATAATATTTCTGAGCAAAAACAAGCTATAGAAACCTGAAAAATGCTAACCTGCTACTCAGGATTTGACCTTCAGTTAAATATAGAATCCTGATTAAGGATTTAAGTGTTTCTCTAGGATACACTAACATAACCAACGAGTCACCCACCTTGTCTCCGTCTTCTCCAGGGGAGCCAGCAGGACCCGCAGGCCCTGGCAGACCCACGGGGCCTTGCACGCCATCTCGTCCTGCAGGGCCTTGGGGACCTTTTTCTCCCTGCATGAAAATACAATATATCATTAATTTGCTATAAGGAACCTATAAAAGGTCCATTTTCTATCTGGAGAGATGGCTCAGCGATTAAGAGCACTGACTGCTCTTGCAGAGGACCGGGTTCGATTCCCAGAACTGGCATGGAGGCTATGAACCGTCCTTAACTCCAGTTCCAGGGGAATCCGAAGCCCTCTTCTGACCTTCGTGACACAGCACGAAATGGGTAAACTCACTTACATGCAGGCAATACACTCATACACATAAAATAAAAATAATAAAATATTTTTAAAAATATTGTACTCTGGAAAAGTTCTCAGGGCAATATGCAAAATGCCTTTGCTACAAAGCAAAAGTTACACTCACAAGTGTCATGGTCTCATTCTAACTTTCTAGCTGTTTCCAAAAAGGAATTAAAAAAAAAAAATAGCATGACAGGCATGATTTGAATGTGTTTTCTGCAAGAGCATGTTGGAAAGGAGCCCTTTAACACAATGATGTTAGAAGCCGGAGCTTAATGAAAGGTGATCAGGTCATGAAGGCCCAGTGGAGGAATTAATAGCATTATTAGTGTTCATTCCTACAGAAGTGAGCAGTTATCGAGGGGCATTGCACCCTCTCTCCCTCAGGTTCTCATTGCTGAGGGATGGTATAGGACAAGGGATTCATGAGATGAAGCCCCTTGATCTTGGATCTCTCAGCTTCCAAACGCATGTATTCATATCTTCTGTTCACCATATATAACCAAGTGTGCTATTCTGTCACAGACCCAAAAAGGCAGAGATATCTGAACAACAGAAGTGAGTTGATGAGACAAAGTGTGTAGACAGTGAGTTCCAGCCTGTTGCTAGAGCTGAAGGGGGCGGTAAAAGGAGAGCAGCATTTTCAATTACAAACTCAGACTGAATCGTGCATCTCATGCCTTAAAAGAAAAACTACTTTCATATTTTATGTGCATAATTGCATTTTTATCTATTCTGAATGAATCTATGTTTCAGTCTTGGATGATGAGAGACCTTTCAAAAAATATAATGATTGAATCAAAGCCAGAGACAGAGCAAAAGAAGAGAAATCTTGACAAAGAAACAAATCTAATAAACAGAAAAATGTCCATAGTAATTGATAGATAAAAGTTTAAAATCTAATTGATATGGCATAAAATAATCAGGTGTTTCTCATCGAACTACTGGAGACCAGCATTAAATGAGAGGAGGTGCTCAGGTCTGCTATGGGATTAATGGATTAGCTCTGGAAACAACTGAGGTGGAAGTGTGTTACGAGAAGTGTAAAAAGTTCACATTTTTCCAATATAAAGCTGGAAGGTATAGTTTTAATCAAAACTCCCAATTTTATTTTTTAAAAGGAGCAAAATGAGAAGGCTTTTACATTAATAATATCCCACTCCACAGATATTAGGGCTTCATAACCTGTGAAAAAAATGTCATCTCCTTTAATTGAATTTGAGAGTTTCTCTATTGTAGGTGGAGAAGAAGCTCTTGTCACATGCCAGGCACATACACAGGGAGAACTCAGTGAGGTATGAAGAAATAATATCCTTGAATAAAAAGTAATAATGTGTGTAGGTTGGAAGAGGAATATATTTTCTCTAGACATTACTTACAGGAGCACCTTTCTCTCCAGCTGGACCAGGAGGGCCCTGGGGTCCCGGACGCCCAGGCAAACCAATTGGGCCTGCTGTGCCTGCTGAACCACGCTCTCCCGGTGAGCCCTAATACATGGCAAAGGAGAATTTTGTTATTAATAGTGGAGAAAATTAAACTAGTTTAAGGATTGCATATTTAACAATGGAAATCTGGTCTGGTATAATGTAAAAGCAACTTTCAGAAGATTTTAAAATCTCAAGGATTATCTATCCTTACCACTTGACAGCTTACATCCTAGCCACAATATTAAGTACAGATGTTGAAACTAAGAAACATTGATGAAATGAATGATACCTCAACGTCATATGTATTTAACATTTTAGAGATGATATGTAATGTTTTTAAAGCTTGTATTTTAAAGTCTACACAATGACCTATAAAATATGTATACGATATCTAACATCTCATAATTTTCATCTTGTATTGTAAAGGATTTGGTAGAAGACATTGCGTACACTTTCAGTTTTTGAAGTGGTTTCTAGGCTTCACTTCAAACTTGTTAAATAAAAATTTCTAAATCCAAAAACATGAACCCAAAAGTGTATGTATGTATGCATGTATGTGCATATATGTGTGTATGTGTAGGTATATGTACATATATGTATATATGTATATATAATATATACACATGCACATACATATATGTTGTGTCTCTCTTACCTTTGGTGTACATCCTGGCTGGATTGCTACATTGTAAGTTATTATATTATTTCATAAAAGGTATAGATGTGAAGTTCTTTGCAAAATATATAAAATCATTTTAGTACTGATTTGTTAACATTACAATTTTCATATATTGGAAATCAGATTATTAAACATATATGGATTACTTAGAGTGTTCTAATAATATCATCATTAGCTAGTAAACTAATTGCATGTGATATGAGAATGATGATAACACTATCAACAATTTGTGTTCACACAGTGCCTTGCAGTTTACTAATTGATGTGTTTGCTTTGGGGGGAAGGTTCAAGAAATTCCATTTGCTGTTATAGCTGTTTGATTTTGGGACAGGGTTTCCCTGTAGCTCCAGCTGCTCTGAAACTCAGATTGAGGCTGCCCTCAATCTCACAGAGATCTGTCTTCCTCTGTCTCCCAAGTGCTGGGATTAAAGGTGTATGACACCCCATCTGGCAGAAATCCCATGTTTTAAGATGAAAATAATTTGTCTCAGATTGATTGTCTTCACAATCTCACCTAATCTTGGAACCAGCTCAGCACTGTGTCTGCAAACTTCCTGCACTGTGTCTGCAAACCTCCCACTGCTTAACTCTGAAGACATCAATACAATGACAGTTCACTGGGGAATTCTTTGAATTTACCACCCACTTGGTTTTACTAAGGTACTCATTGATTACAGATGATAGACAAATTTTCTACTTAATTTCCTAATATTATTTTTCTTCCCAAATTCTCTTGTTACAGGAAATATTTCTTATTTATGCATTTAAAGTTGGAAAATAAATAGATGAGATTCAAAATTTTAGCTTCTAAGGGACAAGTAAGAAAATGTGATTTTTTTTTTCTTTATTATCTTATGGCTAAATGAACCATTGGTGAATTTTTATAACTGTGGGGTTTTGTTTGTTTGTTTTTTATTTGGTTTGGTTTGGTTTGGTCTGTTTGAGACAGGGTCTCCCTGTAGCCACAACTGGCCTGGAACTCGCTATGGAAACCAGACTGGGCTTGATCTCACAGAGATCAGCCTAGCTCTGCCTCCCAAATGTGGAGATTAAAGTTGTGCACCACCACGCCCAGCTTAACCATGGGGTATCTTAAACTTAAGAGAAAGAAATAATTTAAAGAACTTCTTCAAAAATGCAGTCAAGGAAACTGTGAAACTTGAACTTGCTTTAAGCAAGGAGTGGTATTTTCTGTGTTACATTTACATGTATAATCACAGAAAATAATTGTCATGTATAAAAATTAATGAAGAACTTTTGAAACTTTCGTATTTACCAATCAAGTATCCAATACTAAATATGAAGGGACATTTACAAGGGAAATTATAGTTCACATTTTCTATAGAATAAACATTTATCCCTAGTAATATATACATTATTTTAAGTTAATAATGCTAAAATCTTTTTGTGAAGGTAAGCCAAGGACATTTAATATATCGATTAACAGTGAAGCCAGCTTCTAGTGAATGACTCCATAGGCCAGTGTAAAAGAGAAAAATAATAACGGAGTGTCCCATGCAATTCAAGAATTGCAGCACTAAATCTGAAATAAAAAAATCACAGAAGTTTGACTTTAATTACTAGAGGTAGGGAAATGGAAAAGAAGTGATAAAGAAAAAAGGAAAGAAAGAACACTTTTCCTAACATTAGCAGAAAGTGAAGCTATCTCTTGAATTGATAAAATGACAGAAAGAGTTCAGTGATAAAAACATGCTTTTCCAGGTAAAAGAAAATCTTTGACAAAACAGCACGTAACACAGGAGGTTAGACTGTTTATTCTAATCACAACACCACCGAGGAAAGGGTTTCGCTGTAAGGAAAGTGGATAAACATGCATACAATTTTATTCTTTTGGGCTTTTATTTAATATCTTACTTGCAAACCTCAGAAGGTTAAATACATTCTTACCATCAAATATATAATAACTATCCCATGTAAAGGCTGAGATATTTTATTGTAATTGGTTATACAAAAGGATACAATTTTAAAAATATTTTACTTATTTTTATTTTATGCGTATGAGTGGACTGCCTGTATGTATGTAAGTGTACTCCTGTTGTGCAATGCCAGTGGAGGTCAGAAGAGGTGGTCAGACCCTCTGGAACTGGAGTTACAGACAGTTGTTAGCCACCATATGGGTGCTTGGATTCGAACCCTGGTCTTCTGCAAGAGCGGCTAGTGTTCTCAACTGTTGATCATCTCTCCAGCTCAAAAAAGGATATAATTTTTATCTATCAACCTAGGAAGTTTTTCTCTATTTACTTCCTGTGAATTCTTTGTAAATGGCACAAAAATTATTTTCTCTTTACATCCATATCATTAATGAATTTGTGCCAAATTTAGATAAGAAGGTGATAGATCGGCATTGATTGAACACTCTCTGAATTACTGAAAGGGGTCTCCTTGACCCACATAGTAATTCTCCATTTTTAGTAACATAAAAAGGTTCCGGTTTTGATAATTATTCAAAGAATGAACAGCTATGATTTTAAATGCTAAACATTTTTCCCTTGTAGATGATGAACTAAAAAATAAATAAGGCTAATGCATACTCCTGAGAATATATTTGTTCCTGTCTTTCTAGAAACACTCAAATACACATACTTAGAATGTTTTTGAGTTCTGTTGTGAATATACTTCTCTCCTAGGCATTGCCTGCCTCTCTGTTTCTCTGACAAAACATACTTAGTTTTATTTCTGTTTCATCATGAATATCTTGACTGAAAAACCTGTCTTTTCAGGCACTATTAAAATTCCAACCATTCTTAGACAGAACACACAACCATCTTACCAAGACACGGTACTTATCTGAAAAGAAGGGTGAGCTCTACTCTGTTCTCTAGCTTTATTTTTCTCTGTAAAGTACTGCATCATGAAGCACAGAATTTACCCATAAATAATCAATGGTCTCTTCAAAGATATTTCTGAATAATAAAAATACTGTATCTGACAAATATAAACCATAATAAAAAATTATAGAAGGTTTTTACATTAGTGATATGCATTGTCTTTCATAAATTATGTAACTGTGTTGGACATATTTAAGCCCTATATTGCTCAAGTGTAGTCAACAGAAGTATTCAGATGATCGGCTGAATTTTCCATAAAAGATGTGTTAGTCAAAGAAATATATGTCATATTAGGTTGATATATTATGATTGACATGCTGTATGAAAGTAATCATGGTTTTTATTTTAAAGAAATATATTTATTGAAAATGAACTATATTTAATATTTAAATTTAATCCATATGTTTCAAATAATTATTTTAAAGTATCTTAAGCATTCTGGTTTGAATCTATGACAAATACTGTATATATATATGTTTTTATTATAAAACAGAACTATTCTAATTTTTGCCTTGGAGCATGACTGAGATTAAATTTTCGATTATCATCCTGCTTTTTGAGCTGCATTAAAATTAATAATGAAATATATTGCTTTGCTGTAGTTAAAATATTTCTCAGGATCTTGTCAGATCTCATAAACATAGAAACAAGTGATGAGAGCACACAGAGACATTTGAATTTATACTTGTGCCCTAAAGGACAATGCAACTCCTTCTCTACTGGTTATTACAGACACTCTGTAAGCCTAGATATCTGTAATAACAATGCTCTGGCAGTTATTTTATTTTATCCATAAATAAACATAAAATGAAAATCTTTGGTGGCATCTATTGATTAAGTAAATGATATATAGCAAAGTTGCAAAGCTTAAATATTCTCAGATCAGCTTGAAAAGAATAAGCCTTATGAATCCTTTCATTTTAATTGAACCATTGGACAAGTACTATCTCTCTTTAAGCTAAAGTGTTATCCCAATAGTAAAAGAAAGTCCTGGGGCTGTAGAGATGACTCACTGGTTAAGAGCAGTGGCTGCTCTTGCAGAGGACCTAGGTTTGGTTCCCAGAACCCACGTGGCAGCTAACTATCTGTAACTCCAGTTTCAGGGAATGCAACACCCTCTTCTGACCTCCACTGGAATTGCATGACAAGGACCACTTATGTACATGTAGGCAATGATATAAAAATAATAAATAAAATATTTTAAAAAGAAAGTCCCATTTATAAATTTATGCTCTTGTGACACTGGGGAAGCAATATGTCCCAGCTTTTCAGAAATTCACCCAGAAAGTGACTTTTTTCATAAACTTTGGATATCTATACTGATAAAACGTTTGCATTTCTGTGTAGCTGACAATAGTAAAGCAAAGAGTGGTTTGTAATTGCTAAGTAAACAATTATGTATAAAATGGGTGTACAAATTGAAATATAGGTTAAATTCATAGCATCCAGCTCTGTAAAGATAGAAATTAACTTCTGCTTATTTCTTCGAAATAATTTAACACGTGATAATTACTAGCACAAAGTACACACTAAATTATTATGTCCATTGAAGGTGTGATCTTTCTCTTTCTAAAGCTGGAACTGAACTTGAACAAATTCTCTGATTCATTTTTCTCACCAATAAATGAGGAACAGAAATAGCCTGTCACCAGGTTCTTGAAATGTTTAATATGACGATATACCTGAAGTTATTTGAAAAAAATGCTTATGTTAAACTATTAACACAATCAATGTTAAATAACTACACATGGGAATCTCTATCTTTAAAAAGAGATACGACCAACCTTAAATCATTATAAAAGTGAATGCTGATATAAGAGAAATATGAAATCAGAAGGCTATATTGTGTTGCAAAGGTCATATTGCTAGGGTTAGTGGGGTTCAGTTGAAGCATGATTGTAACCCTTTATCTTTGTGGTGATGGCCATATACTAAAAACGTTTAACTAGGAAGAACACACAGAAAGAGGAGTTAAAAATGACAGAAATATCATTTTTGAAATCTCTGATTTGATAGCAAGAGATTCATGTTTTTAAAAGGTCCTCGGAGGAGCTAGAGAGATGGCTCAGCAGATAAGAGCACCAAGTACTCTTGCAGAGGACCTGGGTTCGAATCCCAGCACCCACATGGCAGCTAACAACTGTCCCTAACTCAAGTTCCAGGGGATCCAACAGCCTCTCTGTTCTCTGCGGGCATTGCACAACACAGGTGCACTTACCTACAAGCAGGCAATACACACAACACACACATAAATAAAAATAATAAATAAAATACTAAAAAAGGCCTTCAGAGGTTGTTTCTGTATCTTTACTAATACAAACAAAGCTCCAGTAAACAAAGGAGAGCAGATATTATTATAAGGTAATGATTTGATCTCCCTCAGAAACCTCATAGTGTATATAAAGAATGTATAAATTTAGAGGTCTAATTTAATCCACCATGAAGACTAAAGTTGATACAATTACACTGTAGTAGGAATTCTTGAGAAATAAGTAGATTTTTGACTGAACTTATCACTAAAATATATAAATATGTGAGATGCAATAATATTAATCCGCTTCAATATAATAACAATTTTACTCTATGTACCCAATAAAATCTAATTTTAAAACTCAAATAACCTTATTAAAAAAACCTTTGTTTTAAAAATAAATTACTATACATAAATTACATGTGTTAAAATGGCCATCTAATTTTAAGTACTTTTTAATTTCAATACTAATATTGTTATTTTATAATATTAACCACTATGGGAAACAGGATATTTTCTTATGTTTCTAAATGAAAAAAAGAACATGATTTTTAAATTTTTAAGTTTATATTTATAGTTAATTTATTTCTTTTATGTTAGATATGTCCCCTTTAGTATTCTCTCCTCTTAATTCTACAACCCTTTCACACATTCCTTGTAATGTTAAGGAAACAAGAAGCAAAACGCTATTGCGTAGTCTTATGAAATGAGAATGGGGCTTTTCTCTAACCTTTATACAGAGGGGGACACTAAATTATTATATTATTTGTATATTTATACATAAAGTATTATATATTTATATATTATATACTATCAGTTATGTTCACTGTGTGTTTCATATTCTGAAGATAATTTGTAAAGTGAATTAAAGTGAAAAACAGGTAAATCATCTCGTCAGAATTCTGTTTAAATGCATCCACAAGAGAAAAATAGAAACACAAACAAAAGAATACCTTATGAGCTAAAGGTATGTATACAAAAACAAAAACACGAGTATTTTAAAAGCCAAGGTACCTCATGAGGTAATTCCACTCCCTGATGACATACTTTAAATTAAATAACCTAAAAATTCAGATGAAATATCAAACATTACTAGAATTTAAAGCACAGATTCTGAGTTTTCAATTCAAAGTTTTCTAATACTGCTGCAATCATTTGTCACTGGTCCCCACCACGTTCTTTATATATGCGTCATCCTGCATTGGATGTACTAACCTTGATCTATGACTAAAAGGGTCAGTGGTGCCACCACCCTAAAAATTTCTATTTCTCATCTGAAAAATAAGTGAAACTTGGTGGAGAAAAAACTCTCAGGAATCTAGATATAGAAACACAAGAAAAAGAAAAAGAGCTGTGATAGGAAGAGTTGACAATAGAAAAAAATAATAATACACAAAGGAGAAAATAGAATCAGAAATTTTAGACAGTAGTCAGAAAGGATGTCAACAGTGATAGAGTAAAGACATATTGCAAATTTGTGAAATACTGGACACTCTTTAGCAATGATGTATCTGAGTCCTCTCATATGCTTACTCTATATTAAGCCCCATCATTCTCAGACCAAAAAAAAAAAAAAAAAGTCTAGGAGTCAATGAATAAATAAATACAAAACTAATCAAAACTGTAAAGAGGAAGACCTTTGGCTTGTCTTTGACTATATTTCAGTTATTTTTATGTGAATGTGTGTGTCTGTGTGCAGATTTGCACACCAAGTACAGTGCTCTGGGAGGCCAATAGAGCATGTTGGATCCCTGGAGTGGGAATTCAGGTGCTTATGGGCTGTAGGACTTGTGTGCTGGAAACCAAACTCTGGTCTTCTGCAAGGGCAGTATTCCCTCTTAACCAGAGTCATCTCTCCAGCCCTCGACCCTGTTCTTTAAAAAAAAAAAATGACTTTTTTTTTTTAATTTTATGTTTATAAGCATATTATCTGCATGTGTGTAAGTGCAGCCATCTCATGCAATGCCCATGGAGGACAGAAGAGGGTGTCAGGTCCCCTGGAACTGGAGTTACAGATGGTTGTTTGATGCCTTGTGGGTGTTGGGATTCAAACGGGTCTGGATCTTCTGCAAGAACAGCCAGTGCTCTAACCACTGAGAACTCTCTCCAGCCTCAACCCTATTCTTAAATAAATGACTATTGACAGTTTGATATAAGAAAATATAGAAGAATTTTTATGGGGCTGGAGAGATGGCTGAGTGGTTAAGAGCACCGACTGCTCTTGCAGAGGACCCAGGTTTGATTCCCAGAACCCACGTGGTGGCTAAGAACCGTCCTTAACTACAGGTCCAGGGGAATCCGAATCCCTCTTCTGACTTCCACAGCTTTGCACGACATGGGTGCAATCACATATATGCAGGCAATACACTCATACGCATAAAATAAAAAAATAAAATATTAAAAAGAGAAAATATAGAAGAATTTTTCTTAGGGAAAATAAATCGTAATTCGCTTTGTGAAGATAAAGATTAGGGGCGCTTAGTTGGCTTAGTCAGTAAAATCATGTGCATGCCACTTTGATAGCCAGAGTTTGATTCCTGGCTGTCATGGAGGAAAGAGTGAGCCAACTCCTGGCCTCGTGCTCTATCCTCCACCTGCACAGTGTGGCATATATGTGAATAATAATAATAACAATATAATCAACCGCATTAAAATTAGAAAGAAAATATAAAAGACAAGTGAGAGTTTGATGCATGATACATTTCTATATATGGCATGTTTACATACATATTGGTCTTTTAGCCAGGTTTTTTTAAAACCTGTGCAAAGAAACTGCAATGCCTTCCTGGCTTGCTGCTCTGTCCTTTCTAATGTCTGTTTTGTGTGGAATTCAAACATCTACTTAGGGATGAACCCTCTCCACAAACCAGAAGAAATGTCTGTGCTTTGTCTGGCATTTATTTCCAGTGCTTGGATAGGATATGGGTAAAGAAAGCACTGGTGACGGACTTTAAAACCCCACCTCACAGCACCCTGTTGCATAGCTATTCAACTTTAGCATATCTATGAACTGTTTCTCTATACATATTCCTTTTTAGTAGTAAAGCCTTTATAAAACTATAGCCTTGAAATGCCAGGTCTTTATTATGGGAATCAAAACAGATATGAGCACACTCTCACTAAAGTTGGTTAGCAAACACAGAAAGGGCTTTCCACAGATAAAACTAATTTTTATTTGTAGCTTCAAATTCAACATAATTCTTTTCATCAAAAATGACAGTTCTCACCTTTGTGTCATTTGATCTATCTTTTAGAATGCCACTCAGTATTTACAGTCTTATGTTAGCGACTCCGTATCTGCGTTCCACAGTAAATCAGAGCCTCACAACAGGAAAATTTCCATTTTATAAATCTTTAGAAGTTCACCTTAACATATTCTCTAATTTTCAGAACTTTATGTATTTGTGACCTTTCCATAAGAAGGAAAATTACCTGCAAGCAATACACATATAAACAAAAATATAAAATAATAAAATATTAAAAAAGGAAACAAAGTTGCTTATATGAAATGCATAAAAAGCAAGAGAATATGAAAAATAGGTATGAAAGAATAGCAGGTAAGCAAGTCACTTGATTTGTATAATATGGAAGCAAGAGTTTGGATTGTCTAAAAATGTGATTTTCAACAAAGCATCTCCCTATATATATCATGACTGATTCGTTATGACATAAATCTAATGGATCCTACCTCACTAATTTTAAAAGTAATAAAAAATAAACATGAGACACTGTTAAAATCCATGTTACCCAGAATTTTGTTTTGCATCTCATTCAGAGTCACAAAGTGTTAGTTTCTGTATTGTTTTTTTAACTCCACTGATTTTTTTCTTTTCTTTTTTTTTCTTTTTCTTTTTTTTTCCGAGACAGAGTCTCCCTGGAGCCTCAGCTGTCTTGGAACTTGCTATGTAGACCAGGCTGGCTTCAGTCTCAATGAGATTCTCTTGCTTCTGCCTCCCAAGCGCTGGGATTAAAGGCATAAGCCTGCACACTTGGCAACTCCATGAATTTTTTTTTTAGTCAATCCAAAAGGGAAACTCTACCTTTCATAATTTATAACAACTGTGAGGAAAAAACAGAGAAAAGGCTGAGATTTTTGTATATAAAAGCATTGCATTGTTATTTGCTGCTGCTCTTCCTTATCAGGTAAAATTGTTTCAGAATGTAAGGTGTGGTTAAACCACTCTTCCCTCAAAAACACAAGCTTGACATCATAATTCATCTTTCCTCACTCTCCACAGCAGATCTTTGTAGTAAGTGCTACTAAGTATGTGTGATACACCTATGCTGTTCTAAATATGCATTACTTAGTTATGAACTCACTATAACCACCTAGCTAGCCTCCCTCATTTCTATTACAAACTATGTAGTAAAGCAGAACTTCTTTTCCTTAAAATTCATTTATTTTCTCCCATTGCATAAAAAACTTCAAATATTGGCATGACTCCAACTTATTACTTTGTAAAGTTTTCATAATCACATTTCCATTTCATAGTATATAAAATACTCCATTAAGCACCTTTTTCCTTGCAAGAATCAAAATATTGTTTCTTTTCCCAATTAAATTCTGCATTTGTGATTTGATATCCCAGCATATTCGTACTGCTAATGTTTCTGTATCCTTCTGCACTCTGTGAAGACTTGGTCAAGGGCCAACTTCTGAACTGACTTCTCTTCCGACTCCATTCATAAAGGTAACATTCATGGTTTATATGCCATTCGACTTTTACCTCCCAGTCAGCTTATAAAGATGTTCAGTCTTTGATTATTTTTGTTGTTTAGATGTTTAGCCTTACATACTTTTTCAAAATTATCTTATTTTGAGTCAGGATGTGTCTTGTGCAGTGATTACTGAAAGTTTTTAGTCATTGTCAAAGAACTGGTTTTGCAGCCAACAAAATAATATATTAACATATTTAATATGTTATATATTTATCTGGATATTTGTTACTAAATACTTAAAAATTCTATTACCTGGACACATTATACACCTGAAATATTAACTAGTTTCAACTTCTCCAAATAGTTGGCATGGCTTGCCTCCTTACACCCTAAAAATGGCTTAAAGCAGTTTAATCATTGCAGTCATGATTGAAATTTCTATTGTCTAATGATAATTGATTTAAGAATAAAACACTTTTCTTGTAAAATAAAATTTCTTTTTTAATTTGAAAGCCTTGTTAAGTAGGTTGTACTGTATTGGAACTTTTGAAAATTCTGTCTAAATAATAGCTTTCTTTTATTCAATTTCTTTTCCTTATAATAGTATCGCCACTAATATATAAGGACTGAAAAACCTTCCTACATAGAAATTCCAGAATGTCAAATGTATTCACCAGTATCTATTACAATTTTCCCTTAAAACGTTATCAGTTAGCCATTATTAGGTATTATGACATGATATTTTGAGATTTAGATGTTAAAATCGAAGAAAAGGGCTAAGAAACTTGCAAGAAGCTATCTTTGTTCTGTCCTCTATAGGAGTCATGTTGTACAAACTTTGGTTCTTCAACTGTTTTGTTGACAATGTAAACAGACAGATATGGGATAACTGCTATTTGGCACACACTATATTGTGAACCTAACTAAAACAATACAGGAACTTCACAGCCTAACAAGAGATACTCAATATATACCAATTTCATATCTAAAATGCATGACTTTATAAAGTTCTGATGTTGGGGAGAAGGAGGATATTTCAGTAACAAGCAAAATTCAGCTAAACTGTGCACAGAGAAAAATGGAAAATTAACACTTTCTCTCAATGTATTAATATGATTTTCACAAACAGAGAAAGGAGATACAGAGATTTTTTAAAATTAAGGGAAAATTATAAAGGTAATCTCTCTCAAAGTCTAATAAGAGTGATTTAAGAAGGAAGAAAAAAATCAATACATTATGTGGGATAGAATTAAAGGGGCAGTAGGATAACGTAGTAGGTAGTCCACTGTTATTAGGATCACACTATGAAGATGATTTTTGTGCAGTCATCAGGGTATTGGTTTTGCAGGCAGTATGGAGCTGCAAGTGTGGTATATTTGGATGAGTGGCACAGTTAATGAGGTACATTTTGTTCAAATTCTACAGTCAATGGGAAAAAAGTGACTGGAGTGGGTAGGAAAATAGATGGAGTCAAAGGAGATGAGTTAACACGTTAGTTAAGGACAGGATGAAAAGACCAAGAAGAGATGTTGTCAGAAATGACAAAGGAATGGATCAGACACTGGAAGGTGGACCCAGCCTGGCTTCAACATGCTGTGAACAAGAAGAGATTTAAGAAAAATTTCAGCTATTCAGTTTGGGGAAATAAGGTTAAATGGGAAAAGGCCTTGTAATATGGCAGCCTGTGGTGTTATAGTGCCGTTTCCAAGCACTGCGGAGAACAAAGCTGGCGGTAGCAGACATGGAGGTTGCGTTCTATGGTTCTCTACAGGGTTTATAGACATGTAAGTCAAAAAAGTCTGGGCAAACCTGCTGTGCACTCTTTTACAAATTATTTCATAAGGTAAAATGGCTATGTAAAGTAACATTACAAGCACATGTAATGGCATCTGTTTTTCATACTTGAAATATTTTTACCTAACAGGCAGAATTCAAGTTTCATCAAGTAGTTTAATCATGTGGAATACAAGTAAGAAATCAAATCTTATTTTAAGATTAATTATTACATGAGAGGAAAAACTGAGTAACAAATTCAAACTACGGTTTCTCTCAGCTTTCCACAGTTATGAGTTTATATTACTTACGATGTATTTCATTGGGAACAGCAAGAGAGAAGATGGCTCCTTTTACCTCCTGACAGGGCAGAAGCAAATCCTTCCAACCTTCCAAACCCTTCTGCTTCAGTACTCATTAGTGACTGCAATTAGCAGAAACTAGTCATTGAGTGCTTTGATTGACATGTGTTTATTTTCTCTCCCACACACTGTGTGATCACAGCATGAGAGTAATGACAGAAGAGCTGTAATTTGCAACTCTGAATAGCCATCTATTATCCGCATACTTACAACTGGACCTGGGGGGCCCTGGGGACCTTCTCCTCCTTTCAGTCCAGGTGCACCCTGGGAAAAATGAAAAAGAAATAAAAATGAACCCATATGAATTGAATAGACATAGGAGATAAATACCTGATGAAAAGAAGATGACAAGAAGTTTTGGTTTTTGTTTTTTTTTTCCCACAAACATACAGGAATATACCCATATAGAATAATAATGAAACATATAGGTTCCTATGTGGCTCCATAATTATTCATGACCCAATGGCTAAGCTCTGAGAAAAACACTTGTAAGCAGAAATTTCCTTCACAGGCTTTGCCTACATGTTGATTTACCTGAGCTCCAGGAAGACCTCTTTCACCTGGGAAACCACGTATTCCTGCTGGTCCATCTTTCCCTGAGATACCTTGAGGACCTGGGTCACCCTAAGAAATACAATACACATCATAAGTAAAATGTAATTGCTTTACAGTGTCTATGACAAAACTGGGATTACCTTTAATTTTTAATTAAGGAAAACTTGTAAGTAAAACTTGAATGTCATTTAATTTAAAGGTTGTTGCAGAAACTGCCATAGATATTAAAATAAAATGATATTTACATGTAAGATTATATAAATTGGTAACATTATGGTCCATTGTTTCATTATTCAGTAATGTCTAAAAATATAATAACCTCACATGAAATATCTTCATGATGTATTGTTCTGACATTTGATATGAAAATGTACATAGACTCTGTGCACACATGATGACAACTACAGTGAACACGGATGCCTTTAGAGAGTGGAATCCATGAGCATGTTGTACCTTTGCGCCTTCTTTTCCAGCAGCACCAGGAAGACCTTGCTCCCCGGGAGGGCCGGGAGGGCCAGGGTGGCCCCGTTCACCTATTGGACCAGTCTCACCAGTCGGTCCCTAAATTAGACAAGTAAAACCACATTAGATTCTCCTTTTATGTTTGGCAAATCAATAGAGTACAAACTCAAATAGCACAGTTTTTAACAAAACTTGATTATTCTACTTTATTTTTATAATTACCTTCAAAACACTTATAAACTTATTCAATGCAGGTAGCATATCTGGCAACAGTTTAAAAGTCTGGAATGTAGTCTTGGTTTTAATAGCCAAATGTACCAAGAAAATGCGGAAAGAGTAAAAGGATGATTTCTTTGTCAGATACCAGAATAGATTCAGAAGGAGGATAGCCAAAGCATTGTTTGAAACTGTGCTTCATTAACTGCAATTTCATCTCATTCCTTTTTTTATATAAGGTGTCAAACCAGTTTTAGAATAAAGAGGCACTGGTGCACACTGGTGCACACGCAATGAATCAAGGCTTGATAATATGTCATAGTCCCTGAAACCCCAAACAACTGAAACGGGTCTCTTTGGAATTTCTCTGTCTTGGGAAGTGTGGCCAGGGAATCCTGGAGTCCATGATTTTGGGCCTGTATTTCCTCCAGGCTTGACTGTACCAAACTCAGCTGCTTTAAGTTACAGCAAATGTCAAAGTGAAAAATGTCAGGCCATCCACGTGTTCCCTGCGGGGTGCTGTTTGTGGTGCTGGCATAGAATACACTTCCAAGTGTGAATAAGGAATGGTGACCAATTGCTTCGTATCGCTAAAGCAAAATGAAAGATTTGAGTTAAAGATATATAAAGGGAAAAACTGCAGATGCTGAAATCATTGAACAATGGAATGCATTGCTCAAGTTGCTTGTGAAATGTCATCCCCTGCAATTTACCTAAAAAGGCAATATGTTTGTAGGTTTTGGACTCGGGTAAAACGAACAGGTGTCCCCAATTTGGCATGCATTTCTAAGTTTAAATTTCCTGTCTCTGTATTTACTGAAACTCTTTATCTTATCATTAATGTGCAAACATTCTCCCCAAAAGGGATTCTTTTGTAGATATGTATCAGAATTTTAACAGCAAAGGATATAAAACTGATACTCATTGAATAGATAGCACCACAAACACAAAAATGAGCAGAAATTCCGATATCTGTACAAAGAACAATTTCAATATAAAAACCTGCCATTTCCATGCTCGCTTTATATCACTTCCTATGTCTGAACAGAGAAACATGCTGACATTTAAAAGACGTAGCTGGGTTTTCTTTAAGCAATACAGCTGAATTTTATTTTATTTTATTTTTTTCTGTCTTTCAAGGAACTGTAAAGGGAAAATTCTCAAGGATGATGTATAGTCAGTACAACATCTGTAATTATGTGCGTGGAACACAAAAAACATCTCAGAATTTCAGATTTCTGTATTTGGAGAAATGAATTTTCTAAAGGTGTGATGTCCTGAAATATTCAGTGATGTCCTGAAATATTCAGTCGAGCCCAACGATGTTTAAAAGAATGTAGCTCAGTTTCTACTCAAAGGTATTTACAAAAGCTCATTTATTTCTGCTTAATATTTTTCACAGAAAATGGTTACACATTTTAATGAAAAATAAAATTATTATAGAAAACTAATTTTCCATTATATATAATATTTTGAAATCTAAATGATTACATCTAATTATAAAAACAATTTAACCTATAAGCCTCCAAAAATTCTCATTTTGCATACATGAATTATATACTTCCTTTATAAAAAAAATCCTCATTAATTTATAATGTCCTTAGATTTAGAATTGTTTTATGAAATAAAATGATCAATCAAAGGGTTATTTACTTTTTGTTCCTAACACACACACACACACACACACACACATACACAAAATTCTAGAAGATGATGTAGTTTTTGCTCCCCTGAAGGTGGTTTTATTTTTGAATGTACATTTTGTGTGAGTTTGTCACTGTTGAAAACCATAGGCAAGAAAAAACAGAACAAAACAAACAAACAAAAAAACACTATTTGAAGCCTTCATATGATTAAAACACTCAAAGTGCACTTGCTCTCTTACTCTGAATTGTTATTGGCACAGGTAATATTCCAAGTAAACAAAGTCAAATGTTCTGTCCAGTCAACAGGTTTTTCCAAGAAATAAAGATGTTACTTTCTTATTCCCATGATTTATTAGCTGTAGCTATGCAATACCGCAGTTTAGGATACTGCATCAGCACTAGAGCCTGCCTGCTCCCCATGGGAAGATATTTGTTTCTGCCAATGTTTCACATGTACTCAAAAAAGACAAAGTAATAAATGGTTATGTAGACAAAAACCATTAAAATATAGAATATTGCCAATGTTAAAAAGTTCAAATGTGGAGGTATTTATTTGGAACTTTCTCTTGTACTTCTGTTATCTTACAATTCTAGGTCTAGATATAATTTACTAAAAGAGCTATATATCTTTGTGTAATTTTCAATTCTGGGTGATTAGCTTATTCAATTATGCATCTTGGATTTTCAAAATAACAGATATACCAAACTGAGGTAATGTCATGGTTTAGTTTTAACTTGTGAACTTTTGGATTCACTTCTGTTATTATTCTTTGTTTTGTTTGTTTGAGTACTGGCAATGTAAAAAAAATGCTTTATTTAATTAGGGAATAGTTTTCTTAATGGAATTTGATGTTAGCAATCTTCACATGTTCAAATATGAGTTGAAATTTTAAAATATAACATTATGGGTCTGGAGAGATGGCTCTGTGGTTAATAGCACTTGCTGCTCTTGCAGAGAACACAGGTTCAGCCTCCAGCACAGTGGCTACCTGGAATCCCTAAGTACAGTTTCAGGGGACCTGATACCCTCTTCTGGCCTATGAAGACATTGCATGCACAGGTGCACTTACATACATGCAGGCAAAACATTCATGCACATGAAAACAAACAAACAAACAAATATATATAACATTCTGAAGCCAGGCATGGTAACACTTGCCCATGATTTCAGCACTTGAGAGATAGAAAGAAAAGGATCAGGAATTCAAGGTCATAGGTATACAGTAAGTTCAAGGCTATCTTGGGCTATATGAACCTTGCCTTAATAAATCAAAGTAGAAATAACAATAACAACAATAATAAACTGTTTTATTAAATAGATAAAAACATGTAATCCACTTTACTAAGGTAAAAATGTGAGGAAAAACAAAATTTGCTAGAAAAATAAAGGCACATACCTGTGGTCCAACCACTCCTCCTGGCCCAGGGGGACCGGTCTTGCCTTGAAATCCCTAAGTAAACAAAGTATAATCTATAATATCTATGGACAGAGCCAATCCAAAATTAACATTCTGTGAGATAAATGAATGACATGCTAAGAAAGAGAAAGTCTCATTTTGACTAAAAATACTGCCTATAAGACAACATTGGCTCTTTTCAGCATTGAAAAGATTTTATTCCCATTATTTCACATTACAATGAAAGAATTATTTTTAATAAAAATTAAGTTAGATTATAAGATGAAGCTAGAGTAAAATTGTATTCTTATTTTTCTACCAAGCCCAACATCACAAGGAATTTTAACCTAACAATGTGTATCGGTGATATAACAAATGATCTACACAGTTCTTGGAATATTGAACTGATTCAATACATGTAACAAAATTTGTAACAATCTCATAAAATGAAACAAGCTATACAATTATATGTAAAGTTAATATTTTCAATGATTTGTAATCTTTCCACTCTTTATCATTTCTTTCTTAGAACCCAAATAAATAGTTACAAATACACTTTGCAAATAATTCAACAAATAAAAGCTAAATTGGTTGAAATGGGTAATTCATAATCACTGATTTAGGCTCTGCTAACACGATCTGGAATCTAGGCCCATGAATTAGTTCTCCAATGTGATTTTATTGTGATAGATTTATTTCTCAAATGAGGTAATTTACATTTAACAGTTGGAGAAAAAGATGGAAAATACTGAGGGAAAAATATCTTTCAAATAACAAATTAAAGCAATCAATGTTTAATGGTACAGTGTGTAAATAGGTTGGAAGTAATAAGATTATTGGGAAACAAATAGAAGCTGTTCATTCTGTGTTTTCATCAGACCATTCTATAAGAATATGATTTAATTATGTACAACAAAAAGAAAATAATCTGAACTTTTAATTATTGTAGTTGAAATTACAAGAAAAATATAAATATATCTCCAATTTTTAAATTTGATTTTAGACCACCAGACCTCTACTTGAGCTAGCAAAGCAAGTTTTTTCACAAAATTTGTTTAGTATTTTCTAATTTTAACTTTTAAGCAAATGGTGTATTTGAAAATCTGTAATCAGGCTACATACTTACATACAGACATATAAATACATGTACATTTATGTATGTGTATATGTTTAAAGTAAGCACATATACACATACTTGTTACTTCCTGGATTATGGCAATAATTACTGCAATTCTTACCTTTGGTAAACTTTCAGAGCTACCCCAAACTATTTATAAACTTCTTATCTGTCCTGAACCTTAAGTATCTCAATCAGCCAACTAGACATTTCTAATAGTACCTGGGGCTCTCTCTGCATCTATGTGGAGAATACTGACTGATTTTCTCTAGTGTTTTTCATTCTGGGTCCTCTCCTTTACCAACAAAGTGACTTCAGATCCAAAGATTTCCTCAGTTTTCATACCCAGTCATTCAATTCTAGTGTGCCACGTAAGACTCTTTTCAAGATACAGTCTCTTTCTCTGCTGCCCTGGTAGACATGTGTCATTCAAGCTGTAAACAGTTCTGTCCTTAAGAACTACAGATTTTAAGAGCAGGTTCTCTCACTTGTCCACATTACCCAGAACCATCTTACAGTCTATAATAAATTCATTTACATATGTATATCAGCCACATCATTGATAAACTTTGTCCAGTATTAACCCAGCCTGCCAGGCAAATGACCTTTTATGGGAAACAGATCTAGGTTTGAGCCCTGCTGATCTTGCCTCTGTCTTAAAGAGCAACATGTTGCCTATTTGCTGGACTGTTCCTTAGGTCTAGATTAACTTCTCCAAACTTTTGATATGCTATATTTGAAGGCAAAGTGCATTTTTGACCTTTAAAAAATGAAAATTTAAAAAGATTTTGTCTTATTAGCTATGAATCTGAGTAGCACACAAAAATGATTAAAATAACAGCTGATTAAAACTAATTGATTAAAGCCAGTGTTCTACTGAGGAAAAACTGGAGAACTGAAACCTCACATTACAAGTAGCCACTTGGCTACAAGCCCAATTTTAGAGGTGACAGGCTTGGGGAGAGCTGGATGAGAACACTGTCTCTAAGTCTACTCATGCAACACAGACTATGTGAAAATATCAAATGAATTTGATACCAAGGTTCATACTATTGAAATAAAAATAAATTGCTTACAGTTCAGAGTGGAATTTGGTAGTTCATATTGCTATAAGACTGAATTTATTGTTTAATTTTAAAATAATTTAAATGAATTTAATGTTTTCAAACATCTCTGAGAATAAAACATTGGATACTTGAAGAATCTTCTACAATATCCAACAAAATGTAATTTCTATGCTGACAATATCAAAGAAACTAAATTCATTATATAATCAATACTGGATTTGGCAGTATCTCTAACACGAATCTGTTATTTCCAAACAATAGAACCTATTTGTAATTTTTTTAGGTGACCCAGAGTAAGGTTTCCAAACATAAAACTTCAAAATGAATTTTGAAGGATTTCTGATTAGAGATAAATTTAAAACATAACAAAATAATTTCTTCTTGAAATAAGACACATGCAGCAAAGCATAACAGTCTAATTTCTGACTCTTGTTCAAGAAAATCTTTTTAATTACAGTCAGCCCAGAGCAAGTTGAGAAATAACTGTTAGTTCCTGGTCACAGGATTACCCATTGTTCCCTTAAAGTATAAAACAAATCACGAATACAATTTTCAAGAAATAATTCTTGTCTTTGTCTATGAGAAATGAATAGATAGAAACCTCCAGGAAGCATCGGTTAATTTGTTCTTTTCCTTCAAGGTTTAAGCTTAAATGTTTTATATCATACGGTTACTTTGCAAAAAAACATCCACTTTGGATTAAATTAATACCTATGTCACATTTTTCTTTTCCCAAGGCTCAGGGATCATTTTGGGAGAGGGGGTGGAAAATTTTAAGAGCCAGAGGAAGTGGTTGAATATAAGGAAACCATGTGGTCTGGACACCATAAGGTAGTTGCTCATATGAAACCACAGTGCTTGTGACAGCATGTGCAAGACTGTGCAAACCGAAGCCAGAGGAAATCCCAGCATAGAAGAGAAAGTGGTGACAGGTATGCACAAAGTCCCAGATTTAGCTGAGGATCTATTAGCAATTGAGAGCTGTTGGGAGAGGAAGAGTCAGTTTTCTTTAAGGTGTGATGCCTGGTAGGTCACCCAGATCCAAGGGACAGATCCACACTCAAGAGCATTTGGGGAACATAGATTATTCTTGATAGAGAATTATCTCTATGATAGAGATTACTCTTATGAAAGAAAAATAAGTTAGCCTGGGATAGTCTGCATCTAAGTTTCAGGTTAGCTGGGGCAAACGAGAGAGAGAGAGAGAGAGAGAGAGAGAGAGAGAGAGAGAGAGAGAGAGAGAGAGAGAGAAAGAGCGCAGAGCACACAAATCTCTCAATAGATATAAAGAAAGAAAGAAAGAAAGAAAGAAAGAAAGAAAGAAAGAAAGAAAGAAAAAATAATAGAGTAACAGAGGGCATGAAGACAGGTGGGTGATACGGTAGAGTGAAATGCGGAGGGGTCTGAAAGTGATCAAAATACGAATCAATAATTTTTAAAAATAAAAAACCAGAAGTTGCGGGGGGGGGGGGGCGTACGCCTTTATCCCAGCACTTGGGAGGCAGAGGCAGGCAGATCTCTGTAAATTCAAGGCCAGCCTGATCTACATAGCGAGTTCCAGTTCAGCTGGGCTACAGGGAGACCCTGTCTCAAAAAGACCAAAAAAAAAAAAA
>NW_008357164.1:1575011-1581506 GCF_000622305.1 Nannospalax galili
AATTCTCTAGATATCCATTCTTCAAAAATTATTTTAGAAATATTCTAGAGTTGTTTATAGGATGATTATAAGTTTGGTAAAAAAGTTGGCTGTAGATCTGGATAAGAATTTGTTTGCAAAATTGAGTGCAAAATATTTTTAGAAATTACCTTTCTTCCCAAAAGAAAACTTCATTCTTTTGTTCCGCTGTGTATTTCTGGATTTGTCTTTTGAAAATTTAGACTTTGAAATTTTCAGGCTGGCTAAAATTAAGAATTATTTAACCAAGAATTGTGACTTGGTGAGTAAGATGTGAATTGAGTTGCTGCTGGTGGATTGTTTCACCCATGGCAGAAAGTTAGTAGCATTCTAGTATTGGTTATGAAGTATTGTTATGTAATTCCAATTATGTTTTAATGCTAGTAGAATCCACTTAGGTGATTTTCAATAAAATAGTCAAAGGTAGTTTGTGTCCTTGTTTTCTCAAGAAAAATGAATAAAATTAACGAATAGTGAGATCCAAATATTGATTCCAAGGAATCATGGCAACCGGTGAGGATATTTTATTAGAATAATGGCCCACTGGGCTAGCCAGACATGTAGTTTAACAGTAGCAAAATAAGCATTAAACAAGCCCACCAGGCTGCCAAGAGCTCTTCATTTCCTCTCTGCCCCAGTATTTCAACATAGGGTGAGCCTCTCAATTGTTACTGCTGTATTTATTACAGATTTTTAAATCAAATTAAATTACATTTTTCAACCAATATTTTTTATTAACCATGAGACATGGATCCAAGCCAAATATTTCATTATAGTTATGATTTCAGAAAATATCTCATCCTCTAGTTCTAATATTAGGATATTTCATTACACACACAGCCTATTATATATTATATAATTGGAAAAATATATATTGTTTGAGAATTTCATACATGAAATTCATACATCATTTCATACATCATTTCTATCCCTCCCAGTTGCCCTCCAACTCCTCCACATCCCCTCAACTCCCTCTCAATTTTTTTTTCCTATTCTTTGGTTACATATGTATATTTATAGACTTTTAAATATATATAATGCACTGAGTTCATTAAGTGGTGTTCATGTGTGCTTGTGTTTAGAGCTGCCCACTTGAGATTAGGCAACCTATTAGGGTAAGAAGGGCTGTTGAAATGTATCTGTAAACAGACTTTAGGGTCAAGGTGACTATATTGTGGATGTATTCCAAATATGAGATCATCCTCTTCATCCTATTATTTTTTAATATTTTTAAAATTTTAATATTTTTCAATTTCCATACAATTTAGTCTGATGGTATTAAGATCCTCTCCCCTATCCATGCCTCTCCCCACTGCCCCATCAGCACATTTTACTTATATTTAAAAAATATTTTATGTATTATTTTTATTTTATGTGTATGAGTGTATTGCCTGCATGTATGTAAGTGCATCCATGTCCTGCAGTGCCCTCAGAGGTTAGAAAATGGCCTTGATACCCTGGAACTGGAGTTATGGATGGTTGACAGCCTCCATGTGGGTGCTGGGATACAAACCCAGGTCCTCCATAAGAGCATCAGTGTTGTCAAACACTGAACCATTTTTCTAGCCCCCATCACTTCATTCTAAAACTGCTGTTACTGACAATAAGAATAATAATACCAATAGGCATTCTATTTTTAAAGCATTTTTTAGACAAAAACTTGGGTTCATTTATGCATTTGTTTGAATATTTTAGTACAAGATTCAACGAAATTCACTCCATATTCTCCAACTGAGAATTGAACTGTTAATAATAAAACAGCTTTTTTTGTGAAATTGTGTGATACAATAGGTAGTTTTCAAATGAAAAAACAGTCACTTACAGTCTCTCCACGCTGTCCTGGGTGTCCTGGCAGTCCGTCCTTCCCAGGAGGGCCCTAGAATCAAAAACATTAAATACCCATGTTAAAAATACTCCTCGACAGGCATGGTGGCACATGCCTTTGATCCCAGCACTCGGAAGGCAGAGGCACGTGGATCTCCATGAGATGGAGGCCAGCTTGGTGTTTATAGTGAGTTCCAGACCAGGTGGGGCTACAGAAGGCTCTATCTAAAAAAAAAATACTGTTCATATCATTTTAGAGCCCAAGCATAATGTGTTAGACAGCCATCTTATATCTCATTAGACATTGTAGTTTGACATTCTGTTTATTTATATGGTGATGCTTTATACGAACATTATACAAATGAACCTTAACATAATTCCATTGCAGAGTTGAGACACGGCAAATCTGTAGAACTGCATTCTGAACATTTTACATATAAATGAATTTATTTCATATTCATTTATCTTTTAAAAATATATGCATAAATTTTTAGTTTTACGTTGGCAAAAATATGGTATCCAGTGATTGAAAATGAATATTTTTTTCTCCCTTTCTTATTTTGTTCTATTCACAACTCAATTCCACATACACTGAAATGTGGATAAAGGAAAAATAGTGTCCTCTAGTGGTCAATAGAATTTCTGACAGAAATGAGAAACAAACACTGAACTAGTATCTTTTTATCCGTCAAACTTTCTTCAAATAAGGGAAAACCACCACTGTTCAGTTCTAGAAGTCATCCATACCAAGTGTTCCCTTGAGAGCAAATTGCTACTCTACTGATTGCTATAAAGGGTGCTGTCTTTGCCATGTTTGAAGAAATAAATGGAGCAATTAACAAACTACTTAAAGGAACAACTTTGTGAGAGTCCCACATTTGAAATACTTATCATAGACTGAATTCTTTCTTTAGTCTGCCCTGTGAATCATTTATATATCTCAGAAACCATCCAATATCAATTTGAATTTCAAAACATGTTTAGTGGGTATATGCAATTCCTGGATAAATACAGCAAAATGGCCTTTTTTAATAAACTCAGCGAAATGGTCATTTTTACCAAGGTATTTTTTTAATGACAATAGACACATCCCCTCACCACATACTAATTATTTAAATAACTTTATCTTCAATTATCTATTTTATATGCTAATATGGAGCCAGTTTGAACAGGAACTTTGTTTAAAAAACAGTGACATTTTCACAGGTATCTTTCTTCCACTCTGGTGAGTCTTCTAGGATGGATGGCAGACTTCAGGGTTGTTTTGTCAGTGTCTTCAACCATTTCTGCCCCCTGATTGCATCTTGAACACAGGCTGCTGTGTGAATTACCAGCTCTAATTAAAATCTACAGCTAAAACACGTCACATGATCAAGGCTTGCTCATTGTTTTATTTTTGTCCAGGACCACTGCAGTGATTCCAGTGTCATCCACCCTCCAAAACAGAGGTGGAGAGATTTTAACCAATGGCCAAAACACTCTCGCAGAAAAACATTTTTTTTTTCTATTTAAAACATAAGTTATCTGTAGGTGCATTCGCCATTTGGTAGACAATGATATAATATCTAACTTTGATTTCAATAGAGAAAGTAACAGAAATATGCAGTTAATTGCTGGTAGATTGATTTAGATCCAAAGTGAAGAACAGTAAATTAAAATGATTTCTATGTTGCCAATATTTCAACAGAAGTAGAATAAATATGCATCAATTCAAGGCTGTTATAGTTTTCTTAATGACAGGAAGCCAGGTAGAAGATAATACATGCACCTGGCCAGCTACCTCAGGAGAATAAAATAATTGTCACATATGTGTGTTGTGATCAGTACAAGATCTGCACATATCTCTAATTTGCAAATCTACAAATGCTTTACCATTACAGGTTATAGTTTTATTACTAAAATGATCACCGTTTTAGATGGTGATTGTAGATGCAAATGATGTCATCTTGTCATGCACATCATGACTTTTAATAGAGTTACTAGATAGTATGAGGAAGCACAGTCAGTGACTCAAAGGATCAATATCATTACAATTTTCTTGACTTAACTATTTCAATATTCAGCAATTAACTTGAAATAACTGTAATGACAGTACTATTCAATAAAATAAAGTAGACCAATTTCCCAACCGGTTCATGACACTTGCTTAAAAGAACTATTTTATTCATCAAAAGAGGCATCAATTATTTATTCCAACTTTGATATACTTGGAAAAGGAATAAGAGAACAAACTTGTCTACAGAAGATTTGCATATTTGTCAAAGCACTCTGTGGTAAGTCACTTATAAATAATTGCTCAAGGATGTTTCCTCCCTTCTAATCGGCATTAAGTTTTGGTTCTTCTATAAATAGAATTTTCCTCATTATAGTTATGCTCTACATTTTAATATTCTTTTTCTTAAATTAAATAACTACATACCTCCAAAAAGTGGTAGCATTGGCAAAGGACAGCTGTATGTGGTGGGTTCTGTTTATAATTACAGTACTTGGGAGGCAGAGACAGGAGGGTGGCTAAGCATTCCAGTCCAGCCTGTTTTACACTGGGAGACTATGCCTCTATGCCCCCAACATACCCTAATCCAAATTTGATTGAGAATAACTGACTCTGAATGGAACATTCCACATCTTCTATTTAAGAATTTTGGATAAAAGATAAGTCAATTAATTTCAGGTGATTAGTTCTTCTTATCAACCTAATATATTTCTGTTTCAAGGAAATATAGCAATTTCTTCCCTAAACATTATAAAACAATGCCAGAAAAATGGTAGATACTTTTATTTTAAGCTTTAATATTTTCTTTGTCAGAAAACAGTATAAAATAATTCTACTTAAGAGTTTCAGGGTCTTCCAATCAGATGGCACACTTCTCAAGTGTAGGTATTTATTAAATTCCTAATGCACCTTAAAGAAGAAATGAGTGCATGATCAATTGTTCAAAACTTGTTGAATGAAACATTGGAAAATAGATGGAAAAAATCTGAGGAAAAATGAGTCCAGTGGCTTTCTTTGTCAACAGGATTTTATTAAATGGGGAAAAAATTTGTAATGATACAAACAAATAAAAAAAATACATGATAATTTTTTACACCCCACTGAATGTTGGAGGGGGGATAATCAAATACATGATATCAAAATACTAAGGGAAATATTCATTAAAACCATGTATAATTAGTTTAGAATCCTCAAATTCACCTCTCTGTGAAGCTTGACATAGGCTTCATATTACACATGGAACAAAACGCAGATATGCTACATATGTATATATATATATATGCAGGCAATGTCGACATTTTGTTTAATATCAGCTATTTGAGCTGATCTTTAACCCTTGTAGGATAGATGACATCATTTCTTGATATGCTTTATTTGATAAAGCAGACCTGTTTAGTATTAAAATATACTCTAAAATTACTGTGAAAAGTAAGAGTTTCTGTTTAGCATTTAATTCATGCAGGTGTTTAAAGATGAGTAAGTCACCAATTCAAGGTTGAGAAGAACTGTTTAGCTTAGATTATCATGGTAGTTCACAACCTTTAAGATGAGACAGTCTAGAAAGTCTATTAAACCATAAAAAGGCCCCACTCCAAAGTTTTGACGTAAGAGATTCTACATCTTATACGATAGTCTAAGTGCTGTTGCTCCTGGGTACACGCATTTTGAGAACCTCTCTACCAAGCAGGTTCATTAATTTATTCTAACTCACATAATAAAACAACAAGCTGTTAAGAAGAAGAAAAAAGAGAGACAACGAAATAGAAAATTGAACTGGGCCTATTTTATGAGCCCATAAGCACTTAAGGTTGAAGAGAGAATATTTCAATAATTTCGTGAAGATTGGTAATGATGATAATCAAAAGAGCATCACAGCATCAGGCCATGCCTTTAAGCCTAGCACTCCAGAAGCAGAGGCAGGAGGCAGGCAGATCTCCAGGCCAGCCTGGTTTATTGTAAGAATGGTGGGTCATACCTCTCATCCCAGCAACTGGGAGGCAGAGGCAGGCTGATCTCCATCAGTGAGAAGCCAGCCTGATCTACAGAGTGAGTTCTAGGCCATCCAGGACCGCATATAGAGACATTTTCTTTTTTAAAAAATGTATTCTCCATTTCCACGTTAGTAATATCTGTCTCCTACTGTTGTTCTCACTCACGTTCTTTCTTTCTCTTTATCTCCTTGGTTCCTTTACATTATTCTGGTTCCTGCAGTTATGTCTGGATACATACTCATTTAAAAGGGTTTGGTGCAAGGATCCACATATGAGGGAGAACATACGTCATTTTTCTGTGTTACTTCACTTGGTATAACAGTTTCTAAGGGGTATTTATATGGGAAGGAGGAGAGAGGGTTATACAAAGAACCTTGGGAATATAGGGTGTGGGAAGCGAGCACAGCTGAGTCAGCCAGATGGCGCCCTGGCTGGCTGCCAAACCTCGTGCTGTTTACTCCAACTCTTGGCTGATTGCCAAGGCTCGTGATTCCCGCTTGCTTGCTCCAAAGTATGGAGAGGCCAAACAGGTGCTGCCAGCCTGATGATCTTGCTACGTGCCTGTGAGCTACACTCTGCCTGGCCGCTGCACGTGTGTGAGCCCTGATTGATACCGGCTGGGGGGAGGGCTGTTGGAAACGCTATATAAAGAGCTGAAGTGTGTAATAG
>NW_008357164.1:1581994-1583334 GCF_000622305.1 Nannospalax galili
GTTTCTTGAGGAGGGGTCTGTAGCTGTTGCCTCTTGGGAGCGATTAGGAAAAGAGTTATCAGGCAAAGATGCTAAAAAACCCCTCCCTAGAGGTACTCTAGCTATTTGGACTTTGGTACGGTCCTGTTTAGCAGACAAAACAGGGAAGTATGAGACAGATATAGCTCAAGGAGCTCAGGCTTTAGAAGAAGCAAGAGAGGAAGCATCTCAACTCAGTGCGTGTTGTGCTTCAGAAGTAGAGGAGGAAGAATATGATTCTGAGGATTTAGACAGCATTATGGAACAGCTGAGAATTACTGACAATAAAAAGAAAAGGAAAAAGGAAAAGGTTGAGCCTAGTGCTCCTCCGTGGGATAGAGACTGTCTGGAAGCTATGCCCTCCATAGAAAGGAGCTGTCGCACGCTTAGTGCAGGTATATGGCGCCATCTAGTGCCTAGTTATGGAGCTTTCCCAGTGTTTGATGATCAGAACAATCAAAGATATCATGAACCCCTGGACTGGAAAGTAATTCAGAGGTTGAAAGAATCTGTGGCTACTTATGGGATACAAGCAGCTTATACCATAACTCAGGTTGAAAGCCTTACTAGACGTGCTATGACTCCTTTTGATTGGCAAAATCTTTGTAGGGCTGTTCTTTCAGGGGGCGATTATTTGAATTGGAAATCTGCTTACTTGGAATATTGTGTAGAACTAGCAGCTGCTAATGCAGCCAATGGCCAGCCTGCATGGAACGTGGATATGCTTATGGGGCAAGGGGTCTTTATTAATAATCAGATTGGATATCCAGAGCAAGTGTATTCTCAGATTAATGATACAGCCCTTAAGGCGTGGATGATGCTGACGGGCTCAGGTAACCTTAATGATAGTCTTTCAAAGGTCCTTCAGGGGCCGAGTGAACCCTTTGCTGATTTTCTAGCTCGCATGATGGAAACTGCAGGAAGGGTGTTTCCGAATGTGGATTCAGCCATGCCATTGATCAAGCAGCTGGCATACGAGCAGGCTAATAAACCCTGTAGAGATGCCATCAGACCCCATAAGAATAGAACCTTAGATGTGTGGATTAAAATATGCAGAGATATTAATGAGCACTCCATTCAAGGGCAAGCCTTGGCAGCTGCAATAGTTGCAGGCCTGAGAGGTAAACACCTATCAACATCAAATAGCCGACCTAAGCAACGGTCCAGCTGTTTTAATTGTGAACAATTTGGCCATTTTAAAAGAGAATGTCCTAATCCCTTAATGACAGCCACTAGACCTATGGATATGCCTCTTAAGTTGTGCCCCAGATGTCAAAAAGGTAACCACTGGGCAAGGGAATGCCGTTCGAGATTTGACTTTA
>NW_008357164.1:1588307-1592364 GCF_000622305.1 Nannospalax galili
CAATAGGGAAAGAAGGAGCTTAAGAGAGATTTGGATCATAAGAGACTGGTATTATCAAAGGAGAAATGGGGAAAATGGGGACCTTTTCAATGGGGAAACAATGGTGGAAGGGTTAAACAGTGAAAGAGAGAGATAAATAATGCCTAGCTAGTTTTAAAAATACAGGCAATCATATTAGCCCAACAACCTAATGACAAATTGTACATACATCATGTTTACATGAGTCTATGTGTATAGCTAAAGGCTACATAACAACAAACAGTACCAGACAAGAGAAACTTTCCTTTGAATATGTTGGCCAGGGTGGTCTAAGAGACTCTCAAAATTACTCAGGCTCTTGCCATAGCCCTTGACAGTCTCCCAGAACTTGAAGGGAAGACCCTACTGCTGAAGACAGGACATACTTCAGACACAGGATTTGGAGAAACAGAGCTGCAAATGACCTGAAACCACTGCCTCTGAAGGCTGGTTCTCATAGCTTTGAAGGTGCTATGAAGATGCCGAGGGAAAATATCAATCTATAGTCCAGCACCAGCTTTAAGACCAAATAACTACATCAGGGGCCACCACAGCCTACATTAGTGTAGTAGTGCTATTTTATCTGGGGGGCCATCAACGGCTACTTAACTGGACTAAAAGCCCACTAAATGGGAGGAAACTCAAATGTGTAAACATTTGTACTGTAAACATAACCAAATACACACTGCAAGAGTGGTCATAGACAAAACCCCACAATGTCACATCCCTAGACTAATGTGATTTCTTCCTATGTGCAAAATATATATCCTTATATTTACAGACAAATATCCCAGTCACCACTCATCAAAGAAGCTTATTTTGGACCAGTTGGAGACTATTACCAAGTACCACAACTGGTCACACATGGACATTGTCTATGAATTTCCCAGGCCTAAGTGACACATCTATAATGCAACCTCTACACCTAAGGTTCATGGAACATAGAACAGGGTAAAGAAGAGGACACTAATCTAATGAATCTTTCATTTCTCATTAATGAAGCTCCCTCAGGCAGCACAGGGCCAGGAATACAAAAGGCCACAAATGGCCAAAGTGTGGAGATCAAGAGTCTGCTGAATTCTGGTCCTTGGACAGGACTCGTTTAGTAAACTTCACCCACCCAAGGCTCAGATACCATCGTGCAAGAGGGGATGAAAAGATTGTAAGAGCCAGGGAGGATATGCAGGACCATAAGGAAACAGAGTCCTACAAGCTCCTGGGAATCTGCTCATATGATTCTACGACAATGTTATCAGGATACACAATTCCCATGTAAACCCAGGAAGACAAAAACCCAGCATAGAACTTGGAAAACGAACAGCAAACCCCAATCTTATATGAAGGAATGTTGGCAACTGATTGCTGCTAGATGAAGAAGAGCCAATCTTCCTAAAACAAGGGACTCTAAATAGGTTGACTAGACTTCGGTGGATGGACTTGACTGGGGAACGTCTGGAGACACTGACCTGACAGAGTGGGACTTAATAGAGATGACAGAGTGTATGGGTTCCAGTGGGGTTAGGGGGTATGGGAGGGTGCAGGAGGGGATGAGGGTATAAAGATGACTAAAACTAATTGAGATATTCTGTATTAAATCAACAAAAATTCAACAACTTTTAAAAAATGTGTTCCACAGATGCAATAATAAAAATAGATAAATAAATCTTTACATGCTGTAGGCACTGTCAGAATGTTGAAGGCAGTTTAGGAAGGGATAAATGAAAAGGCATGGAAGATACCATTTGATTATGGAAGATAAACTGGAAATGTTAAAGGTATCTTATTCTTTTAGTAATTATTTTCAATTTCATAAGTGAAATTGATTGTGGTAATGACTGGTATACAGCAATTATATTACTCTACATTCTATTTGCTTTAAAATAACACTTATCACTCACTTACATGCAGGCAATACATTCATACACATAAAATAAAAATACTAAAAATACTAAAAAGAATGATTTAAAAATATAAATAACACTTAAGAAAGATATTTAAGTTTTGCTCTAAAAAATACATGAACTTAATACACTGAAAATATATTCTTACTACTTAATTGAAATTTTATTTTATAGAGTTTTTTTCAATATTTACATTTTATAAGTATTAAAATTGTAAATTATGACTCAAATTAGAAAATATCAAATAAAGCAAAAGAAAAAGTCTGACACTTACAGGGGGGCCTTTTGGTCCGGGGAATCCAACTGGACCCTGTGGTCCTTGAGGGCCCTGAAAATAAAGAGCAGTGAGGAAAGTTTAACAATAAGCCTTCAAAGACAAATCTTCATACACTGTGATCAATCGTTATAGAGAAAACACAGTGTAGCATTCAATTTCCTCATCATAATGATGAGAGTATGGCAGTACACAAGATCAGAGCTAACCTAAAAGCAAAATGATTTGTAACTATGTAAACCTGAACATCACACCAAAGTTCTTATTTTAGGGGCAATATAAATATTTAGAGCTCATCAAAACAACTATCAACCCTAAATAAAACACTTACACCACCCCATTTAAGGTTCAGGGTGCTTTGATGAAGAGAAGGCAGGAAATCTGTTAGAACTGGAAGAAAGGGCGAAGGCTGTGAAATGCCTTATCGTCAATACAAGTGCAATCATTAACTTACAACAGCTATTTATCTGCACTGGGTCCAAACCACAGCAGCCCCCTCAACAATCAGTCATAAAAGACAGAGGTGCTCACAGGGTCCTATCTTTTCCTGCAGAACTACTGTCTGTTGACAGATTCTGAGGAAAGAGGAACCACGGTCTCTAGTTACACACCCACTGCTAAGGCCACTAGATTCCAACAGATAGTTCTAAAGCCCTGGTCACACAGACAGCCCTAGATAATCTCAGTGGGTCAGTCACAAAAGAGCTTTGGTCAGTGATGGTAGGGAAGACGGAGAAGGCTGGGATGAGAGTGGTCAGCGTCCTCTGTATACATGTGTGAAATTGTCTAACACAAAATTAATTCATTATTATACAATATTATACAGACAACCAGTGACAATATGTACTGAGAAGATTCAGAGTATTTGCAATTATAACATTGGATGGGAGCATTTATGGAAGGCATTTTCAATTTGGCTTTATAGATTTCCAAAGAAAATTATGATGGACTCCAAACGTCTGTCCCTAGAAATGTAGAACTAATGAGAATCATGTGATTATCTTTAAAGCATCACAGGAAATATCTTTAGCCATACCAAATAAGTTGCAGCATCATTTCTTACTTGTCAAATCTGTGCCTAATGCATTACTTTCTTTTGCAGACAAGATTAAAGGGACTTTATACTTTTTCTTATTAGCATTATGTCACAATATGCATTAACAATACCATTCCAGGCTTAATGCTATATATTCCTAGCTATATTGTTCAGATCCTTATTTACACATCCTGCATAAAGCTCATCCTGTTAATAATGACTGTTTGGGTGGCAGAAAATGGATTGGTAGAATATAATCCTGTATATGCCCAGCACATAATTATACTTTAAAAGGAAGATATATAAAAGTGAACATAATATATATGAAATGTCTTAAGTAATAAAATAAAGGCTGGACATATCTACTTTCTAATAAAAAATGAAGAACAAGTGTGTCCTTAACGGAATTTACTTTTCCAGTTATCAATATAGCCTTCAGAAGGAAAATTTCATAAATAATTTAAGCCAATGCTACTTCAGAAATAAGCACAAGGTTTAGCTATTCCTTTCTTTTTAAAATATTTTATTTTATGTGTATGAATACATTGTCTGCCTGTGTGTAAGTGCACCCATGTCATGCAATGCCTGCAGAGATGAGATGAGGGTACTGGATTCCTCTGGAACTAGAGTTAGCAGCCATGTGGGAGCTGGAAATTGAATCCAGGTCCTCTGCAGGAGCAGCCAGTACTCTCAACCACTGAGCCATTTCTCCAGCCCCTGCTTTAGCTATTTGAACATATTATCTTTAAATCAAAAAGAAACCTCAAAGAATTCATGTAGTTTAAAAAAAGCATCATGAATTGTCAATGCACTGGGCTAATATTAAGA
>NW_008357164.1:1592647-1618606 GCF_000622305.1 Nannospalax galili
TGGTTTATAGAATTCTGTATGAAAGTGTACACGTTGCACTTTTTAACTACATGACTTTATATATATATTAAAGTGTACACGTTACAATTTTTAACTACATGAATATATGTATACTATATATGTCATGTCAAAAAAGAGGGAAACGTGCTTTGGTTTATAGAATTCTGTATGAAAGTGTACACATGTTCTTTTTGCATTAAGCAAAGCATAGCAATGTCTTCTTATACATGGTTTCACTTAATCATAGGAAATATCCAGTTCAGTGCATAGTGCGGAATGCAGGGCTCTGAATTATCGCAGCATTAAGCAACTAATGTGAGTCTTGCCTGAGAGATAAAGGGGGACAATTCAGTTTCCCAGTGAGTTAAAAAAATACAGAAACACTAAGCACAAAGACCGTGATGGTTCCCAACTAGTATCATTAAGTGAATCCCTAATTAAATGTGAATTTTAATAACTATTTTAATGTATCCTGTCATCATGAGATATATTTACTGCAACATGACTGACTACTTACAGAAAACGCAAATGTGAAAGGTGCTATAGTTCTGTTGCTTCTCGTCTTTGCTTGTTTGTAAATCTGGTAAACTTGCAGCTAAATTGAAACTACACTATTTAACTCTTTAATGATGCTTACATTATCAGCAAACCCCGTTCCCAAGGGCTCGCATTTCCCAATGAAGGAACATATGCATATGTCATCTACACATATGTTGCTAAGTATTAATGTAATGCTGAAGAAAGAAGCAATTGAAATAGGCAAAAATAAATGCTATTATTTCAATTCAATTATATGACAAAATTCACTTCCTGATCCTCCCTACTCATATATTTTGAGAAAATTGGTCATGGTATTAATTCTATCATCCTGTCACTATGTGTTTAAAACACAAGTGCAATTGGTCTGTCTAGATGCCCATTAGCTGGTGAATGGATAATGAAGATGTAGACACACACACACAATAGAATTTTATTTAGTGATATGGAATAAAAATCTTTGAAAATTTCAGGAAAATAGATGCACGTGCAAAATATTGCATTAAGTGAGGCAATGCAGACCTAGCATGGCACATGCTGCACATTCTTTCTTATATGTAGAGCTTAGCCCTCAACACTTATATATGTGTATATGTGGACGTGTGAGAATCAGCTTTGTAAATAAAGAGACCACAGAAGGTAAAAAAAGAGAAGTTGAGGGAAAAGGAGTAAGTAGAACACATGTGACACAAAAATGAAAGGCTCCTGCGGGTGAAAGGTACAGGGTTGGATGAGGGGGATGTGGATGAAGGAGTTTAAGCAATTAAAAAATAAGTTTGAAAAATGCCTTAATGAAGTCTAATAATTTTTAAATTTTATTTATTATTTTATTTTATGTGTATGAGTGTATTGCCTGCATGTGTGTGAGTGCACCTGGGTCTTGCAATGCCGCAGAGGTCAGAAGAGGGTGTCGGATTCCCCTGGAACTGGAGTTACAGATGGTTCGTAAGCAACATGTGGGTGTTGGGAATTGAACCTTGGTCCTCTGCAAGAGCAGTCAGTGCTCTTAACTGCTGAGCCGTCTCTCCTGCCCCGAAGTCTAATAATGTTTATGTGAAAACAAAATCTAAAATAGAAAGAGATACTGAAAAAGTTCTTAAAATTTAAAATTCTTGAAAGGAAATGAGGAGACATATGAGGGTTAAGTCTGTCGTTTATTTTATACCTATACAACACTAGCAATATGCCCTTCTTATGTAGAAACTGAAAAATTGTATAATGTTTACTGGAAGAAAGTCATTCTAGGTAGAAAAAGAAAAGTATTCTTTAAGGATCACTCTTTAAGGATCATTATTTAAGGATCACTCTGATCCTTAAAATCTTGTTGACTCACTCTCGAACTGTTTCCCAAGTGCTGGAGCTGTTGGGTCACATTGTGTACCAAATTATGATGTATTAGAGAAAATGTTGGGACTTTAAAGCACAATAAAAGTCAGTTGTTCTATGATTTGTTAAATTGTTCTATTAATTTAGTGATTTAGCTATTTTAATTAGTTTAACTATATCTTTTTATTAATGAGTCATAAAATATATCCTATATATGCATTATTTATGAATTTAAAATGCACAAGATGTATGGACTTAATTTTGAAATTTTTTCATCTAGAGAGAGAAAAACACTTAGCAGATAATTTAATTAATATGAATCAAGGCGATAAACATAAAAAAACTTTAATCGAATGTTTATTCTTCTTATGCCTAATCTATTCCTAGTTTGGGTACAAAGAGAAGTTAAGTTTCACTCTGCTTTTTACTAATAAATTCAAAATTCTCATACTCAGTTATAGGTTATCTGCTCTAGGTGTTTCTCTTATTTACAAAACATCTACTTTCAAGTTACAAATAAGAATATACAAAAATATGCTCTGGGGAGATGAATCAGTGGGTAAAAGTGCTTACAGCACAAACATGAAGACCCAAGTTCAAAACTCAGAACCCATGAAAAAGGTGAGTTGTAGCATGTGTGTGTGATCCCAGCACTCCTGTGGGGAGGCAGAAGACAGAACAGTGAATCCCTGGCAGCTCCTGGCCTCCTAGCCTGGCTTACACAGCAGAAAAACAATAAAGAGATCATGTTTTATACAAGAGGTTACTCTGACCTCCCTATGCATGCCATGTCACACATATACCCTTGGCACACACATACCCATATTTACATTTGCACATACTAATGTGCACACATGTATTATACAAAAAATACAAGATGCATAAGTACAATTTTATAATAGTTAGAAATGTAGAAAACCACGAGATTATTAGAATTTCTTCAGATATACTGCAAAGAATAAAATTTAAAATTCTTGGTAGAGGATTGCTTTACAAAATCTGCTCCAATAATGCTTCCTGCTTCTTGCCAAAAGAGCCAAACGAAGGCCTTGCTTGCTCATCTGTATTTGGCTTTATTTTATATCAATTGAAAATCAATTTACTAAATAGTTTTTCTATTTACTGGAATAGATGTTTTATCTTGACTTGAATGTGTATTGATTGTGGCTTAATGGCTACCGGTACTTGCATTCTACCAACATAAGGTTACTGCCAGCTCTAGCAACAAATTGAGCATTAGTATGGAAAACAAGAAGATGCAGCATAGGAATTTTAAACATATATCAAATGAGAATGCCCAGTGTTTAAGAGTAATACCTTGGGCTAATTATACACATTATCTCTTTGATATCTAAGACAAAATTATTTGTATCTCACCTATAAAGCCTTTAAATTGGTAGTGTGTAGGACTTAAAGACTAAGAATTTCTTATCTCAGATGCAAATCTGTACCTGTATGTGGACATGTACTTGCAGACACGTATTTGCAGAATTTAACACTTGAATAAACATTAACTTTCGTTCTATATTATGTGGCTGTGTCATACTTACTCTTTCACCTGGAGGACCTGGAGGGCCATCACCACCTGAAGTGCCCTGTCAACAACAACAAAAGAAAGGCATGAAAAGAGGTGAATTATGATTCCTTTTCCCAGCATGACCCTCTGGATTAAGGTGAGATGAGTAAACTCTAATATACCTTTGGCCCGGGTTTCCCTGTGGGACCTCTTGCACCCCTGGAACCTCGAGGACCCTGCATAACAAAACAAAAGAGGAAACTGACCCAATGCCAAGCTAATCCCAAAACATAAATGCATAAAACCAAATCTAAAATGAAAATTGTCGTCTTAAATGATGGTACCCACCGTTGGACCACGCTGACCCCGAGGGCCTGGTTTGCCTGCAACTCCCTGACAAAGACATTGCAGAGTTTCAATATGTAGGAAGAATGTCACAGTAAATGGGTATGAGAAATGGTTACTCATGTAAGGACATAGTCATTAACCAGATCTGGACAATATACTTATGCATCATACCCGAGCACCTTTCTCCCCATTGGCACCTGGAAACCCAGGAAATCCAGTGGAACCCTGAAATTATAAAAATGATAAAGGATGAATAGATTGTTAACATTTGCAAGTCACAGATACATTTCTTTGGGAAAACAGTCATTTTGTCAGAGCTGGTAATATTTAAATATAAAATATATACTTAGTTTGGAGACTTATAAACTAAGCAAAAAAATCTTAATAATATACAGATTTTAAGTTATCACACTAGCTCCCAACATGCATATGAAATTGAACTTACAGTGACAGCACAAATCCTAGAAGCATTGAAAGCATGGATTGATGAAACACAGTTTAGTACTTAAATTTAAAAGAAAAATAATCAAGCATTTATCAGATTTCCTATAATTATATAGCTATTAAAGGATATGATATGTAAAGTACATTTTAGTTTAATAGTCCTTATATTAGCTTCAACTCTACAGAAAATTTCTGTTTTAATCTTGAATTCCCAGTTACTTTATAAAACATTTGTTTTGATTTAATATCACTACATATGTATGAGCATCACTTTTCAACAGAAATTTTTAAAACTGCATTAAACCTTATGTCCTGGAAAGCTTCTTTTACATGTTGTAACTGGTTTTAAATGTGATCATATCTTGCTAACAGCCTAAGTCAGCCTTACAATCCAATGTTTGAAATTCCAAATACAGTGTTTCAGGTCTTTCTCCACCCATGCATCAGCTAAATAAGGCAAGGGCATGACTCGGCCTGATTGAATCTACTTTTTTTCTGTCGCAAAATGAAAGCAATGACATATTAATACCTCCTAACGCCTTGAAGTTTGTGGGAGACTGAAATATTGAAAGATGGAGGTCAACAAATGAGAAATGTGGGGTGTAAAATACTAATAATAGCAAACGATGATTGTTTTAAAATGTAATAGGCCTATACACAGGCTTGCTACAAATGACCATTTTATCAGTGAAATATAATTTTCAATAATAAAATCCTCCCATTTCACCTTGGGCATATGCCCAGATTTTTATATCTCAGATATTTATTTGATCATGATCAAAGCAAGTTTGCATCTTTATTATATAAAGAAATAGAGCAGATAGAGTTTCAAATCCTTATTTCTTAGCTTGCTAAATATGTTCCTAAAAATGGTTTGGAAGGGTACTCCCCCAAACCTACTTTTTCTATGTATAATATTGTATGGATGAGACACAATAATGTGTAAAATATTCAGACAAGAGTAGAAGACTTTCAAATTTCATACATGTATCCATGCCTTAAGTGAGATATGGCAACATTCTTTGACTTCTGTGCCCTTTCCTTTTGTAATCAACTCATTTGCATTGAATTATCCAAAAAACAATGTTTCTCAAGTGATAAATGGTGAATTTATATCAGAGTAAACTTCAGTAATTCTAAAAATATGAATTGCTGATTCACACTCTAGACTTTCTGAAACTGGAACAAAGTCTCACACAGGGGCTTAGAAATCACAGCAGTGGTCTCTGCAGATGGTCATGTTAATGGGGGAGAAACGTTGGACACTGACTATTATGAACAGACAGTAAGAAGATTCATGTGTAGAGCCATCAGGTTGAAGATACCAGTTCTATTACTATTTTAATGAAATAAATATTTCATACTTAAAAGGCAAGCTGGTTGAGAAAATTTTATTCAATGCTCTATGGTAACTCAATAATCTAAGGACTATACAATGTAATTTTTATGATTCCACTTATATATTCTTTATTGACTATACAATTAACTTGTGATTAACGACAACAAATGAAAAACCTGTAATAAAAATGGGAGGAAAAATATCCCTGCAAATTATGTTTGAAAGGATTTTAAAACAACCTTTTTTTTCTCTTCAGAATAAGATATAGTTGCATCTCATGGTTCCTATGTGATTAAGAATTTGACGTCAGTAAACTATAGTAATAAATGACTTGCTTTCATCACATTTTATTTATAAATAAGTACTTGTGTTATGTTTACAATTGATAATCACCATATTTAAAAATACTCTTTCAAATAAATTGTTCCTAGTATTAATTTTGCTTTGATGAATTTATTTTCTTACACAGTATGGGGGAATCCGAAAACATTCAACCCACTAGTTTTCCACTTAGGGTATGATTAACAAAATAGACAATTTATATTTAAGGAAAACATTGGCTTTAAATGGCAAAACAACAAAAGAATAGACAATCAAAGTTAGTGCCTAAATTATGAAAACAAATGTAATTCAAATTATTTTATAAACTTTAGTTATGAAAGTATTCCTCCTTAAAATAGATCTTATGGTTTGAAATAGTTATTAATTTATAGTACATTTGGTGGTTTTTCTTCATGGTTTGTATTGCTACTAAGACATTGAATAAGGAGGAGTGTCTAATTAGAATCCTAAACTGCTTTGAGATTAGCAGCCAAAATTGATTTTTCTTAAAACACATCTATTCAAACTTCCCTGGCATTAATACAGGAAAAAATAAAGCTATTCTTAATCTTTGATGTGCCCATCTTTTATTGCTGTTTGTTTTAAAAATTAGGAGCCAAACTTTTTATCATAAAAGTTATCATAGTTATGAAGAAAAGTGACATTAAACATATATACCTAAAGTACAGACATTATTAAGGGATATAGAAAAATATGACTGTGAAAAGAAACATTGTCCTTTGTCACTTGTTTTATGTTCATAATAAAGAGAATTCAGAGAGCAGAATTCAGAAAATTGATGTTCAAAAACAAGAAAAGATCACAATTGCAAAAAAACATCCTAAATGATCATTGTGCTCATTTAAACAATATTATGACAGTTTTCTATTATTTTAACTCAAAATAAAAAAATGCCACAATTCTTGTGCAACTTACTAAACAATCAAGAATTTACAAAGTAAAATAGAGATTGTTTGTGGTTCTGGATTGTGAAATAAATGGAACTTCTTTGTAATAATACTTGTGAGAACCCCTAACATTGAGATCAAGCAATATATTAAAGACAAGGTAGAAAATATAAAAGACAACTGATCAGGATTTTCAATGTGAGGAACAATTAGATGGTTCTTAAATTATTGAAAATATAGATGACATGACTCTTTAGAAGGCCTCACAGTATATTTACATCCTACTATATAAGAAAATGAATATTTTCTGGAAACTTGAAAACATAATCACATGGCAAGCCTAATGTACGCTTTCTATGACCATGAGTGAAAACAGGTTTGTGTTTGTTGGGATGACAGTTTTGGTGACTATAGGTTATCTGTGATGTTTATTAATACATGTTTGGGGTTGTGGTGTAACTAGAATTTGCTCCATCTTCTAGTTGTTACCCAAATGGGAAATAAATTAATATAGAATTATATTGCCTGAACATATTAAATTGAAAGAATATTCAAATATGGTGGTAACAGGCCTGTAACACTAGCACATGGGGCCTGAAACACCAGGACTGAGCACTGTAGTCTATCAAAGCCTACATAAAATCCTGTTTTCAAAAAACAGAACTACCCCCAAATTTATAACTAATATTGAGATATTAAGTCACTGAGCTAGTACTGAATGCCTTCAGTTGTCAACTTGACACACCTGGGTGGAGGGAACCTCAATTGAGGAATTTCCTTCATTGGAATGGCCTGTGGCCATGTCTGTAGGGAACTTTCTTGACTTTTGAGTGATGTGGGAGAGCCCACCCCACTGTGGGCAGTGCTACCCCTGAGCAGTGATCCTGTGTTCTGTAAGAAAGCAGGCTGAGAAGCACGTCAATGAACAGCACTCCTTCATCATCTGTGCTCAGTCCCTGCCCTGCACTCCTGCCCTTGTTCTCTCCTTCATGAGGAACTGTAAGCTGAAGGTAAAATAAATCCTAGCCTCCTCAAGAATCACACCAATAGAAAGTGACTAAGTCACCTATCTTAATATAACTAGTCAATGCATGAATCATAGCCAATGAAATAGTTGTGTGATAAGGTGAAGAAAAGTAAGTGTGCCAAAATGAACAGAACATCTAAAAGAAACTATATATATAATCTCCCCAAATTCCCAACTAGAATTTGAGCAGTATAGTTGATTACATGTTGCACCACACACATGTACCTATCGTAAATTCTCTAGAATCTGTAATGTCATCTTATTCACTGGAAAAATATCTAATCAAATGCAAATACATTAAGAACTGTGAAAGAATCCTGGATCATCCAGCTGTTTCCTAAATCCAAAGGCAAGTGTCCTTAGGAGACACTTACCAGTAAGAAAAGACCATGTGAACATAGCAAGGATTAAAGTGGTGCGACCATAAGCCAAAGAAGCCTGGATGAAAAGACGAAAACAACATTATCTTGCAGAACCTGCAGAAGGTAGGGCAGATGCTTGCCTAGAACTTTATGAGGGCGGGGGGGGGCGGAGGGGTAGACCTGACAGACAACCTTTCATCTCACACTCTTGCCATCAGAGCTTTTAAATAGAGATTTTTCTATCACTTTAAGTCACCAAGATTGTAGAGTTCTGTTAGGAAACTCTTTGGAAACAAAGATTGGTGGAAATGAGGGTCAAAGGAAGAGGAAAATATATATTTGCCTCTTAAAAAATAGAATAGAATAGATGGGGCTGGAGAGATGCCTCAGCAGTTAAGAACACTGGTTGTTCTTGCAGAAGACCCAGGTTCAAATCCCAGCAGCCACATGGCAGCTAACAACTGTCTGTAACTCCAGTTCCAGGGGATCCGATAGCCTCTTCTGTACTCCACGGGCATTGCACGACATGGGTGCACTTACCTACATGCAGGCAATACACGCATACACATAAAAGAAAAATAATAAATAGAATATTTTAAAAAATAGAATAGAGCTCAGTGAGGTGGCACAGTGGATAAGAACATTTGCCTACCGTGTCAAATGACTTGAGTCTGATCACCCACTAGAATACCCATGGTGGAAAGAGAGAACTGTATCCCATAAAGTATTTTGAACTCCCCCCTGAGGACCCTTGTACACATCACACACAGACACACAGACAGACACACACACACACACACACACACACACACACATTTACACCCAAATAAATTGTAATATTTTAAAAATGGAATAGTAATTCAAATCCTTAGAGTAAGAGAAATAAAATGCTATTTTGGTCCACATAACATCTACTTTATAACTAAATATTTTTAATTTTTCTTCCCTGGAATGTCCTTATTCCAATAATACCAAAGTTTTGAACTATGCTGTCCTTTCAGGATGACCCTGTTTTCAGAAATCTTCCACTCCACGATCACAGGATCTCTGAGATGCCTACACTCTAGATATCTATGTATGTGAAAACCTAATTTTTAAATCATAAATGATTTATTTAACTGTGTAGCATGTTAATAAAAATGTAAAATACAAATTAATGATTTTACCTTTGGACCTTGTCTTCCTGGATAGCCTGGTAATCCTGGAACTCCAAGTTTCCCCTAAAATTATACATAAAAAAATAAGATTAAAAACAGACTGTCTATGCAGAATTGCTTCAATGACAATTCTAACCAGTCTTCTAGATATTAGACAAGCTGTTTGTATACTTGGAAACAAAGCAAGTGTTCCTGTTAATTTATTTCTAATCTTTTACTGCTGCCTAATAACTTTTGTAGTACAAATAGTAGTTTCTTGCTTGGAGACACTGTACCCAAGGTGAAGAGATTTCCCACCCCCCTGTAAACTGTAAAGCATAACCAATGAAAAGGAGTTTTCTAATTCAACATGATTTCAAGTTAACATAGCTGGGAATACATTTAGACCTTATCACTGCAACTAAAGGAAATCTTTGTAGCCTTTGTATTTCATTTATCATGTCTAACTATAAATGAAGTGGTTGGGTTACATAACTATCATCAAAAATCGAAGTAAATGATAAGGATATTCAAAATTAAAATTTTGAAATATTCATTTATTGAAATATTGGGTAGTGGGTTAATAGATTGGGCTAATGAATTTAGGATGCATTGAGAACTACAGCAAACAATGATAATTTATGTGGAGTGTTACTGAACATGGAGTGTACTTGAGTGTAACTATTCTGAGTTCAATGAAATTAACCCTCAATCTGGAATGCTAAAACAAATAAATGGTAATCAATTCTAGAGATGTATACCTAATCCTGAGATTTAAGAAGTTATTCTAACAAATTATTCTTCTGAATTTTTTCACCTTATTAAAAAAATTTACATGCCAAAGAACTAATAGTAACCAATTACTGCAGGAAGAGGGACAGTCAATATTCTTTAAGGGAGCATTTCTACATAGATTAACTAGAGTCCAGTGGATGAACATGCACTGAGGGACAGCTGCGTACAGATGCTTGACTGGATAGGTCTTAACATATATGACAGAATGTGTGAAATCTATTATGTGTGGGGGTTATGGAGGGTGTGGATGAGGGGTCTAAATTTGAGTAAGTTCCAGTATAAGAAATACTCAAAAGCTCGATGAAATATACATTAAATATAGTCACATGTAAAGGATTGGTGCTACAATCCACAAATGAGGGATAAAATACGCTGCTTGTTTTTCTGCATTTGTGTTATTTCACTTATTATAAGACTCTCTAGTTCCATCCATTTACCTGTAAATTTCATAATTTCATCTTTTCTTACTGCTGGCTCGATTAAACAAGAGCCCAAAGGGGATGTGAGAAATAAGTGGCAGGCCAGTCTCAACCACTCTTTGAGACTGGTTGCTGATGAATGAGGGGGAGTATGACTTACACACGACCACTGGATGGACTGAGTAGACCCCAGTGGATGCATTTATAACTGAAGGACATTTGGGTACAAACACCTCAATGACTAGGACTCAGCATGTATGATAGGCAGAGTGCATAGGGTTCAGTGCAGGGATGGGGGAGGCATGGATCGGGGAGGGGGTCTGGATATATATATATATACATATATATATATATGGTACATGTAAGGAATCAAATATACGACCTGAATAAAATGTTTCTGTGATGCTGTGTCATTTTCACAATAAAAACATAAATAACAAACATAAATTTTATCAAGAAGTCATAAAAATTAGCGCAAATTAAGTATCACTATTTACAATGTGCATTTACAAAATAAAAGTAAAGTCAAGTCTGAATTAGTATGTGTGATGTTGAAAACTAAATAGAACTTTATTAACAAAAACAAAAATTTTACTGGATGAGGGCCACAAATGAAGAACATAGTCGATGACCTTGTTACTCTGGATGGAAAGAAAGGCTTGTAGGAGTTGTGATTAACACTGCACAGATAGGTAAACCTCATGAGTAAAATATGCAAACAAGCAGGAAGAAGCACACTTGGAATGAGGTCCCATTGGATACATTGTTACTATGGCTTGTTTTATGCCCTTGACTTCAAGGTTAATGAAATTCTGTAATCATGATCAGAAAGCTATCCCTTCTCTATGTAAATTACTCTACCTGGTATATACTCTTAAACCTTGATAATGAAATGTTAAATATGAAGAAGTATGGGGCCAAAGAAAGTGCTAGTTCTTTAGAATAGTTTCTGGGATCACTGCTCATAGTGGAGCAGAGAAAAGGCATCAGATAACTCCAAACTACGGAAAATAAGTGCTAACTAAAGAGTCTAAAGGCCTTAAAGCCAGGAACTGGAGAGATGACTCGGTGGTTAAGAGCACTGGCTTCTCTTGCAGAGGACTTGGGTTCTGTTCCCAACACCCACACAGTGACTAACAACCATCCGTAAACTCCAGTTCCAGGGAATCTCACCACCATCTTCTGACCTTCAGAGCCACTGCACAACACACGTGCACTTATATGCAAGCAGACAATACACTCATACACATAAAACAATAAAATGAGAAACTAAAAATCAATTCTTAAAGCCTTTTTTTTCTAAGACCCCTTCCTTCTACCATCTAAATACTACATCAAAGGCAATGTAGTACAAGATGTGAACCCATGGAAGAACTGTTAAATCAGATGAATCCTGATGGGGCAAAGACTTTTACTTATCTCATCACAATGTCTCAATAATACTTATATATTTCCTTCTGTGATAAGATATTCTGCAGGTGGAAATCCTACAATTATATGAAATATGAAGGATTTTTATTTTTACATAACCATAGTATTCTGGCTAGAGAAAAAGTATTTATATAAGGAAGATTGATCAAGAGTTATATAACCAGGCTATAACTGTTATTTTTACTTTGATGAATTAAGTTCATATGAATGAAGATAAAGTTCAGTTGGTAAAGCACATACGTAGCATGTTTATGGCCTTAAAATTCAATCCCTAGTACTCACCCAAATAATAATAATTAAAGTTCATAATATATTTAAAACTTTGTTATATAATAAAACAGTACAGGAGGCAAAAGGTTTAAGGTTGTCTACTACTGGGTTTAAAGGTAAATATAATAGTTACAAATAATTTGACAAAACACATAATGTCTCTCAAACCAATGAATATTATAGTTAACTGGAAATGCTTGTTTCAATACTAGATTAAGATGAAAGTCTCTTGAAGAATGGCCTGAACATATCTACTTCATAAAATACTCTGTGGCACATCTATGTACAAAAAATGAAAACATTCATTTTGGTTTGAGGGACAAATATGATTCTTCTTGGTCTGATTCAGCAAGTATACCATGTCCATTGCTTCTTAAAACCTTCAGTCACTTATTTCAGCATCTAATGTGAGTGTGCCTTAAAACCATCTCTTCTTGATTAACAGAGAAAAGCAGAGGGACTAGAAATACACATGGGGAAGAAATGACAAAGTTCCCATGTCATGAGCATCCCCCTTTACTATAGGGATATGCTGCACAGTGAATAAAGTCCTCTGACTTTCTGGCATTGGTAATGAAAAGTGTTTAAAAACAACAGGAAAGAACTCTGCAAAAGAGGACAGTTCACAAACCTTCTCTCCTGCTTGGCCAGAAGGACCTGGGTCTCCAGTTGGGCCTGCACGACCTTTGGGACCTTCAGGACCATCTTCTCCTCTTGGACCAATTTGACCCACTTCTCCCTGAAACACAAAATAACAGCATTTATTTTTGCTGAAAACATATCTATAGAGTTGTAGGTACAGTTTCTAAGCAATCTGACATGCAGATACTTCAGTTGGTTGACGTACGTTGTTTATTGCTTGCTTGCTTATGAGAAAGGGGTTTAGAATGTTTGACTTTATCAACTGAATACAGTCTAACATGTACAAAGTTATAGGAGCCTGATCACACGATTTACTATTAAACTGCTTTAAATCTATTTATTATGATGGAAGGAAGAGAGAAACGAGAAAGAGAGAGAGAGAGAGAGAGAGAGAGAGAGAGAGAGAAGAGAAAGAGAAATGACAAAGATTAGAAAGAAACTAGAAACTATCTTTCAGAGCACAAAATGGCTTTATGTTAGACTTATCTTTTATCTTATATTAGGACTAGATGGGAACCATGCTGTCTCTCCTCCCAGATACAGCCTCTGTTTGGACTTCATGGGAACACAACTATTCTGAGTTATACTTCTTTGCTCAACATGTTAAAGATTCTTATAATGACAAAGATTAGAAAGAAACTAGAAACTATCTTTCAGAGCACAAAATGGCTTTATGTTAGACTTATCTTTTATCTTATATTAGGACTAGATGGGAACCATGCTGTCTCTCCTCCCAGATACAGCCTCTGTTTGGACTTCATGGGAACACAACTATTCTGAGTTATACTTCTTTGCTCAACATGTTAAAGATTCTTATATAATCTATAAAAGAAATCTTCTCAAAAAACTGCTTAATTTGTTTTAAATGACTCATAATATTTTATAATACACTATTAAAAAATAAAAACACACTAAGCTTAGACCTTGGAATTCAAGAGATTCATAACATTAAAATGCATGAAAGCAAATTGTAGAGATGGATCAGAGGTTAAGAATACTGGCTGTTCCTGCAGAGGATCCTGGTTCTATTCCTAGTACCCGTATGGCAGCTAACAACCCTTTTTAACTTCAGTTCCAGTGGATCCGACACTGCCTTCTGACCTCTGTGGGCATTGCAGGACACTGGTGCACTCACATACATGCAGGCAACACACTCATACACATAAAATAAAGATAATAAATGAAATAGTAAAACAATAAAATGCATGAAAACTCAAATATAAATTTCAATCAGCATAGTTTGCAGTAAATGAACAAAATTTAGAACGAACTTATCAGACTATTTCCTACAAGTAGTTTATATTATTCTGAAATTTCCATAAAATATAGTATTTAGTAGGATACAGATGTTGTTGAAATTGTATCTTAATAAACTCATTGTATGTGAAAAGTATCACAAAAGAAAAATGCATTTAATATGGCTAAATGGCAGAGTGCTTGCCTTGCCTGGTCAAATCCTTGAGTTCCATCTCCAATGCCACCAAAAACAAGTACGTTTAGTATACTAATCCTACTGAAATCTATAGTCAAGCTTAGCTTACCATAAGAGTGTCAATGATATTTTTATTAATCTATAGTTGGGTAGAAGTATCTAGCACCTAACACAAGTCCTATTTTATGATAAAGTGCTGAATATCCTGTGTAATTTATTTTATGCTGTGCTGATAATGAAACAGAAAAATGTGGGTACACTATCAGAGTTTGAAAATCTTAAAGCTATAAAAAACGTAGGGTTGGCAAAATGTCTCAGCAGGTAAAAGGGAACTGCTGCCAAGCCTATTGACCTGAGTTTGATCCATGCAAACTATATGGTGGAAGAAAAGAACTGACTCTTGCAAGTTGTCCTTTGGTCTCTGCGAGCACATTGCGGCATATGGATATGCCTAATTAATTAATTAATTAAAATCAAGGGAAATCTTTGAATATAAAGTAAATTCAAACAGTTCCAAACTTAGTGTGCTTCAACATATGTTCTTGATTGTAATGCAAAGTGAAGTGTCATAATTTAGCAGAAACCGTATTTTACAGTTTGAATTGTTGTCTTTCCTCAACTTAGCAATATATGGTATAAGAATCTCTCACAATGCTGAATGGTGACAGAGAGCCCTGCTCACAGTTTACCGCATGATCACAGAGTAACCCACCACATCCCTACACTGTAGTATTTCACTAAGCTATGATTTTTGGAGGTTAGATGCATTCAGTTCATTTTCAATTCAGTACATGCTTTTAACACAATGGGGTTTACTTGAGATGTAACACAATAGATTTATCTGCACACATACATGTGTGTATGTGTGTCCTGTAAAATTTTAACATAACAGCTAGAAAAATACTGATACTATACTATGTATAGAAAAATTATGTGTCTAATCTTTGCATAACAGTTGAAGTGAGAAGTCTTAGATAATACATTTTATTTAAACTTTTCTTGTCATATTTAAAGATAAAAATATATATGCAGTATATATTAGTGCAAATTTTCTTTTTACTTACTCTGTCACCTTTAAGGCCCATGTCACCTTTGAATCCTGGGAAACCATCTTCACCCTAAAAAATAATAGAGACAAACAGTAGTATAATTAGTCAGAAGACTTTAAAACTTAACTATGTAAACTTAATGAAAATTAGAAGAGAATGTCCTGAGAAATAAAAATCCTAGTCAGGGAACCATGTTCTCTCCTACCATTCTTCCCCAATGATTGGTTATAGATTAAATAACTTAATATACCCATTGCATATTTTCTATATCAGAGAAAACAATTTTTCATTTTATAAGAATATTTACCTTTTACTGTTCAGGTAAAATAGTAAATATTTAAGTAGCTACCATTAAAACAAATTTAAAAATTTACAAGCCAAAAATGTCTTTATCCTAAAATCACAAATTTATGCATAAGAATCTTCCTTATTTTATAGAATTTGCATTAGGTAAATGCTTAATTGTCAGTAACACCTCTTTTACATTGCAAAATTATTTTTGAAGGTTTAGATATCTGGAGTTGTAATGAACTGGTAAAAAAAAATCTAAATATGTTCTTCAGGAAAAGGCAGTTAAGCTCTAAAAGCCTTGTAAAAGATTCCATAGCAATGCACACTCTAAGGCACCTACTTTCATAAACTTCTGCCTGGTTTTAATATTGTTTCCATTTACTAACATTTTTGCCTTCATATAGCAGCCCATAGGAAGACTTCTTTTTCCTAGCTGACAAAGAAACTTCTTACATTATGTATTCTATTACATTTAAATTCATTAGTTTGGAGAATTCTAGGAGAAACACGGTCTGTAGTAGAAACTTTCTAGAAGAATGGACATTTTAATGTGTATAACTAGAAATTGTCCTAGTACTATAAATATCCCATTCAGAAGGGCAAGCCTATGATTTAAACAAGTTAAACACAAGTAATTAGAAAGGGATTCAGGGATAACTCCTGACCTTCTGTATCTGTTCTATAATTTAGCTCTCAGCCTGGGATATAAAACATTGTTTTTTAAGGTTTCCATACAAACTTGCAATGTCTGGTTGGTAAGTAATCACAAAATATATTTCAGAAAGAAAATACATATTGAACAAATTTTAATTTTATATGCTGGATGCATATAACAAAGTCACCTAAAAATCATATTTTACCTTTTCACCTTTAGATCCCTTGAGACCTCTGACACCATCTGCTCCCTGTGGAACAAATTAGAAATATTTAATGACAAAAAATTACCTTTAAATTAAATAATGTGAAATTAATTTAATTTTTACCTTTACTCCTCGGGGACCAGGGTAGCCAACAGGACCCTGTGGACCAGGAGGACCCTGGAAAAGATTCATTGCATTATATATATATATATATATATATATAGTATGTCAACAGGGCTACTCCTTCACATTCTATAATCTTCTTAAGGGCCTTTAATTCCAGCACTCAGGAGGCAGAGGCAGGCAGTTCTCTGTGAGTTCAAGGCCAGCCTGGTCTACATAGTGAGTAACAAAAAAAACCACACTATTTTGTACTATTAATATTTGGAAAATTTTTCCCAGGTAGAGTCAGATATACTAAACTAGTATGTTATATTGCACACTCTCAACTTATTATACTATATCTGATGTTAAGAAAAAGATACCGCTGGTGATTTGAATGGAGATTAAGTGTACACCCAAAAGCACCACGAGCTAGGCACTTAGCCTCCATATAGAAACGTTGAGAATAGTGGAAAATGAAGTGGCAAGAAATTGTGCGATTCATGTAGCTCTGCCCTGAGAAGAGATTAGTATAATTTCCTTTAAACACTGGTCACTTCCTTTGAGATGGGGTTGCTATAAACGAGCACACCTGTTCCTCAGTTGTCTCTGGCTTCCCAAGTCATTACTTAATCTCTTCCTATTGCACATGTTCATTATTTCAACCTTCATCTTGAAACCCTCTTGAAAAGACAGACTAATGGGATTACAGTAGTAATCCCTAGAACTGTGAGCTAAATACAAGCTTCTTTATATTATACAAGCACTTTGTTATATAAAAGTAGAAAACAGACCAATAACTAAATTGAGCAATAAGATAAATATATATATGCAAAATAATGTAAATAGTTAGATAACTGGTTTTTACTTGAAGTTATTCACTGTACTCAGTGTCTACAATAGACAATTATAGATTATCCAATAATAAATAATTCTAATGAAAAATTTATGTCAGTTTATAGTATTCCCATCAAGTATGTGATGCTATTTATACATTCCCCAGAGGTGGCTTTTCCCCAGTATAGCTAAAGGAAACATTATATAAAATATAACAATATTTCTGCATCAGTGTTAAGAACGTTGATGCTACTCAGACAATTCACACAAGGACTCTAAGCAGATTTGTCCCTACCCCTACAACTATAATCGAAAGGGTACTAATTACTTTAATAATAATAACTTTATTTGGTATCTAATTTAACTAGTTTGATATTCATTGCTTTTAAAATCTAATGTTCTCTTAGAGAAAGGTTGCAGAAAGTATCATGTAAACATAAAATTTGGGTTACAATAAATAATGTAATGATATTCAGTAATTCTTGGCAACTTACATCATTATATTTATGAACATTTGTTGAACATGTACACTAATGTGTTTAATGAAGATCCATTACTGACCATGAAAATTCTTTAAACAAAACACATATTACAATCTATTTTCAAAATTTACTAACATAAAATTAAAATTAGATATTCAAGACATAATTTGTTTGTTATACCCCAAATATGATTTTTACTTAGATACTTTTAACTTACCAGAGCACCCTTTTCTCCAGATTGTCCTTCTTTTCCAGGGTGACCCTTTATTTAGCAAAAATATACATTAGTAAGATGCAATAATCTTGTTAAATTCTTCATTTTTTTCAAATCTGTTGTGATCTTGTAGTTTAATGTTCAAAAATATTGAAACTCTTTTAGCAGTTTTATAGCTTTGAATAATATTGTAAATTTGACATTAAGAGAGCAACATAATATTATACTTTATGGGTGTATGTTTCATTAAATATGAAATTTTCTTGAGATAATTTGGAAAAAAGACATACTTCTATTAATAATTCAATCTTAAAATCTTACATATTTTCTTCATCTGACTTATCATTGCATATCAATAAAAGGATGATGTATCTTCAAAAGGTAACCAAATCATGTGAATAGTGAAATATAGAAAGATCATGAACACTAATAATAGAAAAATTAAATTATTGAGATTCCATAAATAAAAATGTATAATTATATTACAAGTATACTTAATAAATATAGGTAGAAACAGGAGGTAAAATCTCATATCCTGCATGTCACAAATCTAAGTAAGCAGCTTGGAGAGACAACATAAATAACAATTTAAAATGAAGTGCATATTTTGCATATGTAATCTTTCTATGTCAAAGGTAATAATAGGTATTTCTATATGTCCAGACAGGGAGTAACTCCCCAAAGGCTGAGGAATTTTCATGGAAATTATTTGATGAAACTGATAAATATCATGAATCTTCACCCAGATTCTTAGAGGCAAGTCAAACACAAGGATGCCTTCTATAAGGACAAATGGTCACTCGAAAGCTACACTCATTGATAACAAGAGCATGCTGAGAAAAATGTGAGGGGATGAGGGGAAAACGCGTATAAATAGGCAGTAGGGAGGTTTCAGCGGGTTCTGGTCTGCCACACAAAGATGAGTTATGTTCTCTAGATGCTTCTGTGAGCTCATTAAAAATTTCTCATTACAGAAGTGATGCAGTGAAATGGCATTGTGGAGAGAAAATGCTTAATTTTTCTATGCTCAATTCCCTTTTATTACTCACTACATGTAATCATTCCACAAACACATGTAAAATTTTGTTCATAAGATTCCATATGGAAGTGTTAATGACCAGAAGACTGTGACTTACGGGAGGCCCATCAGCACCAGGAAGGCCAGCAAGCCCTGGTTTTCCTTGTGGTCCCTAATCAAATAAAGGAGAATATTTTATTAAAATAAAAGAAAATCATGAAAAGCTCTACCATTGTGAATAGGAATGCACCACTAGTAACAGTCTCAAGACAATGGTTTGAGACAATAGAAAAAAATTCTACACAAAGACAAATGATAACTGAATTTAATAGATGTCAAAAATATGCTAGATTTAGTCTGCTTAGTAGTTCTATATGTTTCCTCATTTAAATTGACAGATTTGATTTTAAAGGTCACAATAAACTTGAGTTAACAGAATAAAAGGGCAACAATATAGGGCATATATTCATTCACTTACAACACGAAAAAATCAAGTACTGCATATTTCTATTAACAACAGAATATTAATATATACCATTTAATGCCATCATGTGCCACATTATAGCATTTTGTCCAATAGTGCATGAGATATCTTGGCCTCATAGCAATGAGATAGGTATAAAAATTCCTTGTACGTTGTGACGTCCCAGTCATCCAATGTCATTACCCAGTGTTTATATTGATGTTACACAAACATATTGTAGTACCAATTGTATAAATGCATTAGGCACACAATTATATATACTATATAATTCTTGATTATAGTAATAATTAATTACAGTAATGATTCATTTATTTGCTGTATGAGACGTTTTTGTTAGTCTAATCCTTCTTATCGAAAAATAAGTTTACTGTAAAACACTATGCCAGCAGTATCACACTCGTCTAACAGGTCACTGACCTATGTCATTTTAGTTTCGCATAAAGCCTAGTTATGATGGTCACACTAGATTGAAGCTGCCTAATAATAGGTTTCTTAGGCTGTATCCTGTCTTTAAAAACGTGATTGGAATTCCATAGTTCTAGTGATGAAATACCAGTGATTTAATTTTTATTAATTTATTTTTATTTGTGTATATGAGTGTTCTGCCTGCATGTCAGTGCACTTGTGTCGTGAAATGCCTGCGGAAGGGCACTGGGTCCCATGCAAATGGAGTTACCAATAGTTAGCTACCATGTGAGTGCTGGAAACCAAAGCCAGGTCCCCTGCAAGAACAGGAGTTCTCTTAACTGCTGAGTCATCTCTCCAGCTTGAAAATTACAATGATTTTTAAACTGTTCTATTAAATGTAAGTTACTTTGTGATAGTTGTTCACAGGATCTAAAGAAACATCTTTTTTGATGTAAAAAGTAGATGAAGTAATAAGCAACTAACGAAAGTTAAAGAATTAACTACTTAGTGGGTAACTCTAATCTTTTCTTAACCACAAAGAGCTCCTAATTTAATTTAATCTGATCTTTGCTAAATTTAGAATATGGCAAGATTATAATTGTAAGCAATACATCCATTCTTGGCAGAAACTTGGACATTGTGTTGGAAATATTGAATCTATCAGGCACTAGACATTATGGCTCACAGTTTAATTTAGTATCCAGGACTTCGAAATAGGTGAAAGAGCAAATATTATCAGCAAAGATAAATCTTCAACAAATTTACAGTGTTTCTTTTCCGGTTCACAAAGAGCACTTAGCCTGTGCCCTGTATTAGTGTTGATTGACAACACAGATTTTGACAAGAAAGCACCAACTAAACCAATATGAACGAAAAAGCAGAAAAAGTACCTTTAAGCAAGAAAATTAGATTGTGTACCCTAAATTCACTGCACGTCTTCAGGACTTGAAAATTTCAAATCTTCCAGAATCTGCTGCAATGCTGCCTGATGCAGTTATTATCATAAAACACTACGTAGTTAATTGCAATATTTTGCCTGTCACTTAGATTAACGTTTATGTTCAAGATACTAGTCTGTTTCCTCAAAACATAGTCTAGTGCACTAATCTGCTCATTATTTTTGCCAGCAGATGGGGCATTTCTGGGAAAATGATTGAGCAATGCTGAATAGGTCTATTCTGTTGATATATATTTAAGAATCAGCAAGAAATATTAAAATTACGCTACAATAAGATGATTTTCTTAATCAGATTGAACTCAATCCATCTTTTTTGAATGGAAGTTCCATGACAACAGCTTGTTTTATCTGTTCTCTGTGCTTTCCCTAGAGAAGTAGGAGTAGAGACGAATCGATGTCATATATTTCAGATTTTAATAAAAGACTTAAAATTTGTGGAGTGTTTCTATGCGCTATGTTAAGCAATTTATATGCATTATTCAATTTGTCTCAGCAAATCCCAGGAAACGTGATCATCTGTTAATATGTGACAAAGTCACAGTCTGAGTGAATCTAGACGCAGCTCTGTGTCTTTAAAGTTCCTGCCTTTAATACACATTTACTTTGTTTCTTGGTATGTCACACTGAGCTCCTAGTCCTCTGTCATTTGTTTTCTGTAAAGCAATTAACGTATAAGTACTATGAGCCCTAAATTCAGAAATTAAATGACAAGAAATACTCTATTCATCAAAAATGGCAGAGTAAATAATGGAGCTGCCATATTTATTTTTAATCACCAACAACTTTATGCAATACTTCATTATAAATACAATAAAAATAAGTTATGATAGTTTTGAAAAATACATAAAAGTTCTTAGAGATTAAAAATACCTACCATCTATTAAATCACATTTGAATGCTACATTATACAATGAAAATGTTACAATTCATCAAGTTTAAAGAAACAGCTTTTTTTTTAACCAGAATAACTATTGCTAGACTATCATAAGAAGGGGAACAAAAAATGATATTCCTTGATCAACATTGTGATACTAAATACATAGCATAGATGTGATATTGATATTACTGTGTTTGAGCTTTTATCTATTTGAAAAGAAAAGTCTGCCTTTGAATTTACAAGTGGGTCTCCTTAGAGGAGAGTAGCAGCGTACATGGTCTCAACACAAAAGGTACAATGAGCCAAATCCTCTATTTTACTTTTGGCTCAGCGAAAGGAATTCAAATATGCCAATATTCCCCAGGAGAAAATTCCTCTTAATAGTTCAAGGAATACATAATAAAATCATGGTATAAATTTTAATGGGTTCATATTTCAAATGCAATTTATAATAAATGTAGGTGTTTTATGAAGTTCTAAATAAAAGAGTAGTCAAATTTTAAATCATTGATTTAAAGTAAGATTTAAGGAGGACAGTGTCACCAGGTGTTACAGTGCTTACCTAAATTAAGGGTTTAAAATATATTTAGGAACCTAATGTCTTCAATTCATAGGACGTTTCACCAACAGCACTGTGCTGTCAATATATAGAAATCATCCACAGAAAGAAAAAAAACTTCTATAATCCCTTCCAGAGGGAAATTAAGGAAATGGTCAATAACCAAGCAAAAAAGATGCCTAATATCGCTAGCCATTTGGGAAGTACTAAGTAAAACCACAATGAAATACCTTTCTCATCAAGGGGAATGACCAAACATGAGAAGGGAGACAAGGATTAATGAGGTTTTGAAAAATCTAGTATTTCTGTGCCTTGCTGGTGGAAACAAAAATAAATAGTTCAACCACTTAAGTGTTTGGAAGCTTCTAAAATTATAATGCATATGTTTACCATATGGCCTAGGACTTCTAGATGTTTATCAAAAAGAAATAAGTAAATAACATCTATGCAAACTCTTGCGTACAAATATTCATAGCATGTTATTTTATGCATACCAGCTGAAAAGAACTATCAATGATAAATAAGCAAACAGTACTCTGAATACAATGCTATTTGTAATAAAAAAAGTCAAATTTGGGATATATGCTGCAACACAGGTAAACCTCAGAACATAAAAAACAAAAGACTACCATAAAGGTCCTATGATAAAATTCATGCTAAAATTAGCATAGTTCATTCATATGAAATATTCATAAAAATCAAATCTGCTGATAGAGAGCAAATTTGTTGTTGATTAATACAGTGTGGTAGAAACAGGGACTACTAATTGACCTGGAGATTCTGTATAGGATGGTAAAAATATTCTAAAAATTAGATGGTGGTACAGCTGTGTAATTTACAATAAATCATAAACTCATGTTAATTTACACAAGTACATTTTGTGGTAGATGAATTATACATCTATAAAAGTATTGGATTTTCTCAAAGAAATTTGGATGTTCATTAAGATTCACAAAAATTAGGAAAAAATATTGCAAAGACCCGGTTAGCAACTGTGCTGTAGCCAAGGTGGACAGAAAAGGCTGCTTGGGGAATCTAGGTAAGGAAACTGAGGAAAAGTTCTCTCTTTAACTCTCATTCTTATTATGATACAGACTTTGAATTAGTAATGAGAATATTACTTATCATGTATATATAAGAAATGGGTCAAAGGAAAGTTCACAATTTCCCCTTAATCAAATCTTGAAACAAATCATTGTTGTAAGCAAATCTAAATACAATTTTTAAAAAAATGAGAAAGGAAAGTTGAACAAAAATGAAGAGAAAACAGTGTTTCATACTAGTAAGCTTCCCTAAATGGTAATTCTACAGTGTTTTCCATTTGAAGTTGGAAAAAAATTGGTTAAATTTTATCCATGCAGTGCTAACCAGTTCAACTTGAAATTATTAGATTATTTTTTGTAAGTCATGTACAGAAATATCTTAACAAAAATAGAGAGCAGGCCTTAAACCTGATGCGGGTTGCAAACAGAAACTTGTTTACCAGGGATTACTAGATTAACAGAGCAACTTACTTTTTCACCAGGAGGACCAATTGGACCTTGAGGACCGGGAAGACCCTAATTTAAAAAAATTCATTTCATGTCAGTAATTACATCACAAGTGTTTACAATAGAAAATAACTAACTCTCCTGCACATGAAATGAGTCGTGAGATTCCCCCCTCTCTCTGTCTCTCTATGACTCTTTTTTACTTCTAAGAGTTTTGGAACACCATGAAGAATTTTACACAAGCTTCTCTCTAAAGAACCTGTAATATGATTCTATTCAGAACCCTCCTGCAGGTATGGCTATTCACCAAAGCATTCTGTGAATACTGAATACGTCATTTTTCTCTAGAAAAGAGCATCTGCATATTTGTACAAATGCAAAAAAAGAAAAGGAAAAGGGAAATGCATTTCTACATTCACATTTTAAACATCTTTGGCCCTCCACATAATATTCTGAAGCCATTTACCAAAAGGAGACATAGTGGCTTAGACTTACTTCAGGTCCTGGATTCCCTTGTTGACCTGGAGGTCCAGGCTCCCCTTGGGGACCCTATTATAGGAACAAAAAGTACTTAGTAGGGCTTTCCTCAAAATATATTTTTCTAATTAATTTAAAAATAATCTTCAAATCAATTTCCCTCTAGAGTCTGAAAAATATTTTTAAAAACATCAATGTTAGCAGTACCTAATATATTTAGCAATGTTTTATAAGACTTATTTTCAATGTAATGAGTTTATCATGTGAACTACATACCATGTTTCCTTTAGGTCCTGGGGGGCCATCTATCCCTGCAATACCCTTTAAGGGGAAAAATATATATGCTTGCTTAAAATTTTAGATGTAAAAACAGAAAATAAAAAAGAATCCTCTGATAACATGCCACTTACTAGCCTAGGGTTATTAAAAATACTTTGAGGATTAAATAAGAATGATGATTTAGGATTTAATCAAAATCATAGAAGGGATACACTCTCAGACCATGGTTTCCACACTAGAGATAATAATATTCCTCCATGTGCTGGGGATTTATCTTTAAAACTTGCAAGACAATCTAAAAAGAAGGAAATGACAGGAATGGAGACAGCGGTCAGTGACCTGACATGCAGCACCCTTAGAATTTAGAATATAGGAAGACTGTTAACCTGATTCTCTGCTGAGTTATTTATGAACCTCCTTGGAAATTTACGACAATAAGCATCCCCTAGAAAACCCAGAATGTTCCTAGCAATACATACAGGCTGCCCTGGAGGTCCTGGAGTTCCCCGTGGTCCTAGCAAGCCTCGAGGTCCCTAGGAAAACCAAAAGAAAAGGAGCACGCTCTCAAAAGAAATGCCTTCAAAATGGACTTCCTTCACTGAAAAAAAATTCTATCATAATATTTCAATTAAAATAGGTACACATCTCCAGGCATACTGAACACAATATTAGATAACAGTTTTTAGTGTCAAAGATATCTCAGACTCAATGCATTTACATATGTATCACTTAGAAACTAAAGAAATAGACTTCTTTAACCATTTGAATGATGCACTTTTGTTCCATGCTCTGATTTGAATAGCACACTGGATCTTATTACGAAATCACACTGATTGAACAAGTAGAATAGCCCAGATGTTCATGCATTTTCCTTTTAGATGAATTCCAATGTGGAAGAGTGTCATCTAAGAACAGTTGGATATCTATCTATGCAGATTGTAGACACTGTTTTCTTGATAGAAGATTCTAAATTATTAACACTTGAATGGGAGCTCTTTCTCTACTCTCCTTAACTTCATCTCCTTTTTTCCTGTTATAAATTCCCATATAAAATTGGTTGTTATCTCCTATTTTCCTGACCATAGCTATTTTGGCAGGCTTTATTATGGGACAAATGAAGACTGAAATTAGGTAAGTTTTTTTCAGTCTGGTCCTTTTCTTTAGCAAGTTTTGAATAAACATCCCTAGTTGAGCTTCCTCATAATTAATATTTAGAGGAGGAAAAACTACCTAATCTTTATATCAAGTACACACTGTTTCAATCTTTTGTTTCTTCTGATAATAAGAATTTATTTAGTTTAAAAATCTAAAATTTTGTAGT
>NW_008357164.1:1618639-1650047 GCF_000622305.1 Nannospalax galili
CTAATAATGTGTGTACAGGTAGTAAACTACTCTCAGTTCCCAACACACTCTTATGTTCTTGTGACACAGGGACTTGGACTCTGCAAATTACATGGCACATTTCCTTTCCAGCATCCTTGTTTTTTAAAAAATGTGCCAATAAAGGTGTTGTGAGTTTACTATGTCAGAAACATGAATGAACACTGTTGATGTCTTTCTACAATGTCAGAATTCATTGAATAACAATAAATTAGCAAGGTACAATAATTTCAGTGCCAGCAATTTGCCAGATACCCCACTTTCCTTAATAACCCTAGCCAAGGAGAACACGTGTTTTTTTATGTGTATGAGTGTTATGTCTGCTTGTAAGTGTACCTGTGTCATGCAGTGCCTGAGGAGGACAGAAGAGGGCACCAGATCCCCTGGAACTGGAGTTATGAATGGTTGTTAGCGGCCATGTGGGTGCTGGGATTGAAACCCAGGTCTTCTGCGAGAACAGCCAGTGGTCTTAACCACTGAGCCATCTCTCCAATCCTTTTTCTTGGTCTTTTTGAGACAGGGTCTTCCTGTAGTCCCAGCTGGCCTAGAAATCACTATGCAGATTAGGCTGGCCTCAATGTCACAGAGATCTCTCTGCCTCTCTCTGCTTCCCAAGTGCTGGGATTAATGGCACGATCCACCACAACCAGACCCTGCATTCTATTTTTTTATGTCCAATTACCTGGATAGCTTGTATAAAACAATATTTACCTGAGTTTATCATTGCCTTTAGTCCCAGCTGGCCTAGAAATCACTATGCAGATTAGGCTGGCCTCAATGTCACAGAGATCTCTCTGCCTCTCTCTGCTTCCCAAGTGCTGGGATTAATGGCACGATCCACCACAACCAGACCCTGCATTCTATTTTTTTATGTCCAATTACCTGGATAGCTTGTATAAAACAATATTTACCTGAGTTTATCATTGCCTTTATATAAGCAATGTCTGTCACTATTTCTCAAGAAATATATTGTTATATTTAAAAAGAGAGAAAATAATTGCTTACAGCTTCACCTGGAAGACCCCTGGGCCCTATTTCTCCATCTTCTCCCTGTCATTGACAAAAAAGGAGGGCAAAGTGATGAGAATTCATCATCTGATGTAAAGTTTTAATTGTAAACATGTCTTATAGAAATAAAGTCTTGCTATACCCTCATTCCATCATCGCCTGGAAGACCTGGAGGACCTTGAGGACCTCTTTCCCCCTAAGGAATAAAGACAAAAAGATAGGCATAAGAAATAAGCAGGGTGTTTAAAAGTTCATCAGGACTCTTATATTAAACCTGAGCCATACTGGGCTCAGGGACCATTGCACAAGACTGTAAAAGTCAAGGGAAGAAGGTGGTTGACCACAAGGAAATGAGTCTTACATGCTCTTGGGGCCTTGCTCATATGAAACTTCAGCAGTGGTGACTGCATACAAAATACCCATGCAAACTCAATCAGACACAAACCAGCATAGAACTGGGGAAATGGGCAGAAGACCACAACTTTGGAAAGGCACTATCGGCAGGTGGTTACTGCTGAGTGAGCTTGAAGAGTTGATCTTCTTTAAGGGAGTAGTGATACATAGGCTGACACCAAGGGACATCTAGGTAAACAAACTTAACTCGATAGGCCTTAAGATACATATATGACATTGCATGAAGTCCTGTGGTGGGCTATGGAGAGGTGCAGATAGGCAAGTGGGGGGTAAATATGATTAAGGTGTATTGTATGAAATCACAAAAATTCAATTAAAATATTTTTTAAAAAGCTAAAAATAAGTTCAAAAAGAGTTCATCACGTGGCAGGCACAACAGGATCTGTTTCTTTACACTTTTTCAGAATATTAAAAGCTCAGTAAACTCTACCCAACTTGCCATACTGTATGCTAGGAGAAATGTTCCCTCAAATTTTATAAAAATTATTTACAGAAAATAAATATTAAAAACATTCTAGACATTTAGTTATAACGAAGTTAATAATTAAGAAAACTTGCCTAATGATTATCTTATGCATGAGTACACTCTGATGTCTTAAAGTAAAATATTTTTACTTCTAAGCAATTTCTAATAAATCAGTACAATAAAATGAAGACAAAAAGATTTTAGATTTCTTTGACCAAAGTTATATATGCATGATGACATGTATTAGGCATATTTAAGGTATATTGTTACACATTCACAGAATTTTATTTTCTTTCTCTATTTTCCAATTTACCCAAATGTAGCCCTGGGTTTATTCTTCATTCTAGTGAAGAAAGATGCAAATAACCCATTTTTTAAAGTTACTTCATTGTTTAATTTCACACACACACACACACACACACACACACACACACACACACACGCACACTGTTGCTACTGTTATTATCTTGTGGGTGGCTACTGAGCATAATGGCTTCTTTAACCTTACAAATTTGTGCTCTCACACTAGAATGTATATTCATATCATCACAAAGAAAAAATACCCTGTCAGTGTATTATTATATTAACGATATGTTCCTTACACGTGTCCTTTTTTGCATTATTTCCACAGACAAGATGTAAAGATTAAGACAATTATCAAAGGATGAAAATCTCATTTAAATATTTACACCTGTTCTACTAATGAGATCTTTGCCACACATGTGGGAATGAAGACCCTGCCTCTGTTGGTTTGCATACACTGATTACGGGCATGTCTAAGGACAATGAGAAAACTTACATTGACAACACATGCAAAACTGTATCTGTATTTTGCCAATATCCATTATATATACTAATTTATTTAATGGATTCATCAATATTCATGTAAACTTTGTTCTTCTGATTCTCGAAAACATATCTATACTAATTATATAATAAGACTCCTATTCTCCCTGGACAAAAGCAGTAAACATATCTTACCCTGTGACCTTTGTCGCCCGGCAGACCTGGAAGTCCATCAAAGCCTCGATCTCCCTGTAAAATCAAAATCATTATTATCATCACATTCCCAGTCTATATCAGGACTAGAATTTCAATATCAAGCATCATTTCATATACATAAATTTTATCTTAAAATATGAAATTGTCAAGAATAAACTGACATGCAGCCTGAACACACAGATTTATGAACTCCTCACCTTGGATCCAGGTTCTCCAGGCATTCCTCTTCCACCATCAGCACCCGGACGCCCCTGAAAACACCCAAAGCAAGATTAAGCAAACAGATTCCTGCTATCAAAGATAAAGAAACTGAATGCTCAGCTAAACTTTATAGAATACACAAGTAAAAATAGCCATACCCTTTTTCCAGGTTTTCCTGTTGGACCAGGTGGACCCTGGACACCTCGAGGGCCCTTTATGAAAAGATTTAAATCATTTTGAAGAAATCTTGGTTAATAACTCAAAAAAGACAATTTTAGAAACTGATACTCTCTATGTTCTTTCTTAGTCATTAAGCACAAGGAGATTATTTCTGTGCAAAATTTCTCAAAAGAAGAAGCCAGAAAAGCAATTTTCCTAAATGGCTCTTCACAGAAGAGACCATGCTACTTAATGTTTTATACAGATGTGTACATTTAAACAAAATGAATATGATGATATACTTCTAAACCTTATGATAGGAGTTGGAGAAATAACTCAGAGGTTAAGAGAACAGTCTTTTTTTTTCCAGAGGACCTAGGTTTGATTCCCAGCACCCACATGGAGGCTAACCCCAGTTCCAAAGGATTTGTGGCACTCCTCTGATCTCTGTAGGAATTATATGTCATGGGTATACTTACAGGCAGGAAAAACACTCATACATATAAAAAATAAATCAATAAACTTTTAAGTTCAAATTATTCATTTTAATTCAAAATAAAGTATTTTGCATTCCAGTGACTGAGCTCCATCCTTTGGAGTTTTGTTTTGTTCCAAGACATCTCTCCTGGCCTTTCTTTTCCTTCTTTGAATGTGCTCTCATAGACACTTTTTTCAATACACTTATCACAATAGATTTTAATCAGTTTTTATCACAGTTAAATCTCCTATTAGATTGTTATCTCTCCAAGCTTTGAACTAGATTTATTTCAAGTAAATACATCCACAACTTTGCACACTGCCTGGTACACGATTCTTCAGTTGTGTGCAAAATGCTTAAGAATCACTTTTTAAATGGAGAAATGCTCTATCATAGTGAAGGCTAACAATATTTGCTCTAAAAATTAAGGATGGGTTATCTAATAATCAGAGACTGAAGAGTGAACCTAAAAAGATGGTTGATTTGAGAGGGCTTTATCATGAACTCAGCTGGAAGGGAAGAGGAGAAATAATAACACAACAAATAGTACCTGTCTTTAATGAAAACATCCTTCTTTATATCACTTATTTTGGGGCCTTAGGGAATCAACAAAAACTATAAATTCTCAAACAATGCCACAGCATGCTTTCACACTCATCCATTTTGTAAATGTGTTTGAATTTTAAAAGCTTCATAAAGTTCATGGAACAATAAACTCCCAAGATTTTTATGTAGTGTTTTAATATTTTCCTGTAATTTCCAGTGAACTAGCTAGTGTTTTCCATCCTTTCAATGGCAGCATTAACAACACGTCCAAAGGAAGGCCATCATATACTAAATTGGTAAAATACAATGATCAATCTTTGGATTTTGTCAGAGGAAACTGTGCTGTTTCTGCACAATGAAAAGATGGTGTGGTGTTGATGCACTCAAGTGTAATGAATCTGAAAACCTTATGCTCTGTCAAAGGAAACAACAGTATGATTTCTTTTTGGTCTGTATTTTTTAATGTATAATTTTACTTGTAAGTTATTACTTGAAAATATACAAAATTGGAGTGATAAAGAACAGATCAGTAGTTAGCTGGTATTTAGGGATTACTCAAGGTTTTGAGTGTAAAGGAGTGATATTAAGAAATTGTTTGGTGTGAGTATATTTGAAATCTGTTCTAATTATTATGGTAATAAAAACTTATTGTACTATTACTATTTTTAATTTTAAGTAAATCTAATTCCATTTGGAAAGACCAAGGGATCAGTGGGAGGTTGTGAAAACAGGGTAATGGGGAATAAATATAATCAAATATACATACATGTATGACTGTGTCATACTGAAGCCAACTGCTAAATATAATTAAAATACGGCAATGCCAGGCATGATGGCACACTTTAGTCTCATCCCTCTATTCCAGGAACTCAGGAAGAGAGGCAAGCAGATCTCTGTGAGATCATGGCAAGCCTGGTCTACATAGTGAATTCCAGGTCAGCTGGGGCTGCAGGGAGACCCAAATACAAAACAAATCAAAATGTGAATGAAAAAATTAAGGAGGAAAATAAGGGGATAATCTATTAAAAACTTCTGTAGTCCAATGTAGATTTATATTTGTTCATACATCAGAAGCATTTTCATTTAAAAATGAAAGTATTTTGAAATCACATTAGTTATAACTTTGTTGATTTCTAGTGTATGTGGATTGTATAATGTAATAGCTCTGTCCACCTATTATTCAAAGACTAGCAACATCTCTAACCTAGTAAAATCTAAATATAAACTACAACCATTTTGAAGACTTTACCTACATCTTCACATTTTCTCTTAATTTTTTTCATTTCTAAAAATGTTCTTAAATAGCTTCTTTTAAGTGTGCTAAACAATCTTTATGAGACTATGTGCTAATTTACTCTCCAAGAAGCAAGGGTATAAGAAAGGAAGAAAGGACCCCTGTGAACAGCACTGCTTTGTTTTGCTCTGCTCCCCACAATCTGTCGCCAGCTAAGTGCTGTGGAGGCCTATTACTTTCAAACCTGTTCCAACCCACAATTTAAATACTGTTTAACTTAGTTATTGAGAACCAACTTACCTGAGGACCTGGATCACCACTCTCTCCTTTGGCCCCAGATGATCCAGGTCCACCCTATAGAGAAAAGAAAGGAGATAACTGATTAACTTAGCAATTACCTAAGCACATTTATCTACTATTTTCACTTGAAATATGCAAATATTCTTGATTTGTCAGTATGACCTTCTTTATACAATGAGCTGTTCATGTCCTCTGCAAAAAGTACTTTTCTTCTAGGGATATCGACTGCATTTCAATGTCTAAGCTGTATTTAAAGGCCTATGTTCCACTCAACCACAAACAAGCCAACCATGAAATCACGCTTGAAAATTTTGAAATTTTATTTAATATGTGATCACTCAAAAAAATGAGGTGAAGGAAGGCATTATCATCATTGAACTGTGGTATACTATTACGGCAGCATATTTTTACTGAATCACCGAGTTATATTTTCAGTGAACTTTGAGTTTATTTACAAGTATGGATTTTGAAAAATTGAAGGTTGTATAACCAGATATTTTCAGGTGCTGAATTTTATACAGTTTTTTGGACAGATGCTATTGCTGTTATTATAATTATCTTGAAATATCATTAAAGCGTTTTTCTTAAGATTGCTTTTTCCTCATAAAAATTACTAATTATATCAAATAGGTTTCACAGATGTTTATATAATTTAAATAGTGCAAAGAAAGCCTGTCATAATAATTGGGAGAAAACAAAACCAATAAATTGTTTTATATAGGAATTATGAAATTTTAAAACATATAGTAGGGCATACCTATTCCCTAAAAGTATTAGAACAATAAAGATGAATATGGTGGTGATGGTACACTTCATACTTTGGATGTTCCAGAGGCTCCTGGTTTATTTAAGTCATTGCACATTCTACTAGGTTAAAACAAAGTAAAACAGAGATTAAAATTTTGCTCAAACTGAAAAGCTTTCTAGAGCCTCCTTGTGGCATCAAAGTTAACAACTTCTCATCTGTCTACCGAGAGATGTGACAAGTCATGTTGAATTTTCAAATCCTCCAAATAAGAACGATCACTATTAATCTTTTAACAACTCAATCTTCTTTTATAATGTTTTGTTTATTATTTTTATATTTTTATGTGTATGCATGTATTGCTTGCATGTAGGTAAGTTCACCTGTGTCATGCAATGCCCACGAAGGAGAGAAGAGACTGTTGGATCCCCTGGAACTAGAGTTATAGACAATTGTTAGCTGCCATGTGGGTCCTGGGATTTGAACCCGGGTCTTCTGTAAGAACATTCAGTGTTCTTAACCTCTGAGCCATCTCTCCAGCCACTAACTCAATCATCTTACAAAAAAACTTTTTGCAAGAGAAAAAAACTAGAGTGTATATTATTTTGTAGTACTAATCACTGAAATGAATAGAGTATCAAATATTTGGCTTAATTATATCTTCTGTGTTATATCTTCTGTAGGTAGCACCACCTGTTCAACAGATTATAATTACTTTGCTCCTACCCTTATTCTAAAAATTATCACATAATTGAGAGTTACAGAATATGGACAGGAAATACCTTTTCTATCTTTTGTGTATATTTTGTACCATAGATCTTAATTTATCCAAAGCAATGACTAGATAAAAACCATTACATAAAATAATTTTTCAGTGGAAGACTGCATGCATGTATGTTAAACTGCTTATGCAAACTTGATTTCTAAATCTTAATGGAGAAAACAAATTTAAAATTTAAAATTAATAAATATTTGAAAGACTGTAATAAGAATGCTTATTTCAAAGAAAGCTAGAGGAAAATGGAGAAAAGACACAGAGAATTTTTCCCTCCATGTCTATGTTTAATTTTTGAGGAAACTAAAACGTTCAATTACAGAAAAGTAAATAAAATCAGCTAATCCTGACTATGGCATTGAGAATATTTACACTGTTTTCTCTTTGTCAATGTGTGATAGAAATGACAGGCCCCCATGCATGGTCGAGAACTGTCACCAGGGCATGCTCCCTTAGCCTCTTCTCATCAATGCCCTACCCTGGACAGATCCCCTTTCTTGTGTTTGCCAACATAAGTAAGGAATGAAATTCCTTTGTATAATACAGTTTTAGAGATAAGAGCCTGGATTGATAACCATAAAGTACAATTTTCCAAACATGATTGATCATAATATTAAATATGGGCACTCAGTAAAATCATGTGCCTTTAATCCCAGCACTTGGGAGGCAGAGGCAGGTGGGTCTCCATAAGATGGAGCCATCCTGGTCTCAGTAGCAAGTTCCAGGCCAGGAACAGAGAACAAAACAGAACAACACAACACAACACAAAAGGCCACAATCATCAGGTTCATTCAGAAGTTTCAGCTCAGAGTCTCACATTTAGGATTAAGAAATGTTTATTTTGTGAATTCATTTTGTATTTTATTTGTTTCTGTTTTTTGTTTTTTCAGAGCTAGGAACTAAGTCAAAACATTATACTTGTTTAACAAGTGTTCTACCACTAAAAGAAATGTCCAATCCCTGTGTCCAATAAAAAAGCAGCTCCTCAGTCACAAAATTTTGTAAAACCCTACCTACTTTCCTCATGCATACACATTTGAGTAACTACCAAGCAAATATATGTTATGTTAACTTTGCTTTCTCCTCTATAAGTGAGATTGTAGTGTCCTTATTTTTGTATTCTCAAAGGCAGAACAGAAAGAAAAAACATAACAAAAATCTGATAAGGCATTTAGAAGTATGTACAATCTAAGTTCTAGTGAGCAGAGTATCAGAATATTTTACATATGAATACATGAACTTTATTTTCAAATTTGATTAAAATGTAATAGCTTTTGCTAATATGTATCTACTAAAAACAGATAAGCTTTAATTATTAGAATTATCCATTCCATTTTTATCTCAGTAAACCCATTTTATGTGTAAGATAGATGTAATGGGACCTGGGTTATCTCTCCCAGGTGCTTGTTATAAAGATTAGATGGGATCAAAGACTAAAAAATACTTCACAAAACAGCAAACTATTAAAAAGAAAGTGAACTACTAGTATTTTTACAAACATGATATCATAAACTTGTCAGGAGTTTATTATAGAAAAGTTATTCACACTTTATCTGCAGTGTTACATTTTTGTTTTGTGCTAGGAATTGAACTTAGGGTTTCCTGCCTGCTAGGCAAGTGCTCTACCACAGCTCTATATCCCCAGCCTAGCATGCTAGCTTTTAAGAGAAAATGGATCTCTTTATCAAAATTTGAACAATCTCAGAAACAAGAAGTAAGTGAAAACTCTGATGGAATATTTGATTTGTGTATACAAAGTTTTCAAATTAAGAGAATTGTCAAAAATTAATCACTGAGAACGAAAGTTGAAAATTAAAACAGAATTATACATTCCCAGTGTAGCTTTCTTCAAGAAAATATACTGAAAGCATACAGCATCACATAAAAGTGCAAAATATGAATTTCATATTAACAAATATTTAAACTAGAGTATAAGTTTCATTCATTTTAAAATTAGAAAAAAATTTTGCTTTAACTATGATTTGTTCTCTGCAGTATATGAAATGCAGGGCATAGATTTTCTATTTGTAAACTATTACACTCTCTAACATCACATAAATTTCAAACTATATCAAGCTATTTTAGAAAAACATCGTTGACGTAGCTCATCAGCATGCTTGTTTGTGACTGAAGTGTCTCTTTTTCAAGTGTCTCTATTAGAGCAAGTAATATGTATGTAAAAGCAACCCATGAAGAAGAGGGCAGTTGGTAGTTTAAATCAACTATATTGCTGGCCATTTGGGTTGTTCAATAATTATCAAAGATTTCAAATATATTTCAAATAAAGTGAGAACTTTATTTTGTATAAAATTAAATTTTAAGAATTTAATATAATAGAATTTCATTTTATTAAGTGATTATGCAAATTAATTATATATATATATACCTCAAGTAATTGACATTGGATATGTGACTCAAATACATTTTTATTCTATGTATTTAATTTGAGAAGAACGTTGATAAAAGCTCCTGATCAGAATTATCAAAACCTGACTGGAAGGGACTTTAAAAGGAATCAATATATGGGACTGGCAGATAAGAGCACTGGTTATTCCTGTAGAAGACTTGGATTCAAATCCCAACACCCATATGGCAGCTAACACCTGTCCATAACTCCAGTTACAAGGAATCTGACACCCTCTTCTGACCTACAAAGGCATTGCATGAGAGGGGTGCACTTACACACATGCAGACATAACACTCATACACATAAAATAAAAATAAATAATTTAATGATAAATAAATAAATAAATAAATAAATAAATATTAGTCATGATTGATTACCTAGTCAGAGGTATGAACATTTTCTAGAAGAATACATGTAAAGATATAATAATTAGAAAATCTATCATATATTTCTGAATAACCTACCACAGGACCCGGTCTCCCAGTTAGACCCATTGGGCCAGGAGGGCCTCTCAAAGCAATCTAGAAGACAAGACAGATTAAGTTCAGGAATGCTATCTTGGAGCTATATTGTAATGAATGAGTCACTTCCACACAGTACATAATAACAAAGCAACAAGCATGTGCCAGAGTGAATAGAAATTTGATGATGAAAGGCAAGTTGCTAGAAATTCCTGTGTGATCCTAAACAGTTACAACTTGTACACAAACTTATAAACTTACTTCAGTAATTTAATCAGTTATGGAGGAGGGAGGGGTTCTAAATTTGATTAAGAACTGTTGTATGAAATCACAAAAGCTCAAAAACTTTAATCCAAAAAATGCTTTCAAACAAATAATTTATAAGAATAATTGTAGGAATCATTACTTGGTGAACATGAATACCTTTATATGTATAGTATGCCAATATCTAATAAATCCATGTTCTCATTATTCTTCAACATTATATAACCAAATAATATTTATCAGATTTAAGAAGAAAATGAACAAATACTGAAATGAGCTAATGCTTTCAATTACAAATTCATATTTTATATGTACATAAAAATATTACTATTAAAGTTATCATGGAAATAATATGGATATTGTTGTCATAACTATACAACCATAAATTTTATGTTTATTCTCTTCCTCAAAAAGAAATATAATAATATGAATAAAATCATTAAACAACTTGTGATTACTTTCTTTTTTATTGTCTGAGATTTTGTGTTAATTTTAAGGCAATAAAACTAGTTGAAAATAAAAAAAATCAAGAGTAATTATCTCTTCCATAGTAAAAGAAAGAAATTTCTTTCATACTGTGTTCTCATAATTATTTCTACAGTTACCACTCTGTGCTTCAGCAGAGAGAAACAGGATGTGAAAGAGAGAATGCTATCTATAATTCTCTCAAGATTTTGTTGAAAAATTGAATTTTATGTCAACATTAAATGCAGAAATACAAGGGCCAGTTAGAAGATATTCAATTGACAAGTGTCATTACTGGAAAGATCCATACATTTTTAGGACTCTCCACATAAATTGCATGTGTTGTATAGAATCACATTTCAGACATACACACTCCTATTTCACAATAAATGAAGTCATCAGAGTTCATCTGTTCTTACCCGAGCCTGCTGAAGAATTGCCTGAGCCTGGGCTTCCTGAGCAGAGATGGTAGGTCCTTTGGAGCCATCACCACCATAGCGGAACTAGGAGCAGATAACAGAAACTCAAAATGGGTCTCTGACAAATAGCTGAAACTAGGTCCCTTAAGCATTATATTACAATCTACTTAAAAAGGTACTATTTTACCAAAGTCCAAAGTAATTCTATAATGGGTCATCAGACACATACACAAGCATGTGCACAACACACACACACACACACACACACACACACACACACACACTTATGGTTATCTTGACCATTCTTGAGCAGTTCCACACTATATTCCTCTATAAAATTCTCAGGCTCTGATGAAATTTTTAGCTTGAAATGTAGTGTGAGTTACTTTTTTACTTTAATTATTTTTTTAAACTTTATTGCATTTAAACCGATTAATACATTTTTCATTAGCACTAGGGTAATATTTTTACATGAGAGTTAATATTAAAATAAATCATTCTTGAGAAATGAATAAAGACGTGAAAGACTTCTTTAAAAAGTTTCCAATGATAGTCAGCAGTGAGGTAAAAAGTATACTAATATTGTGCTAACTAATATAGAAAACCTGGATTTCTACAGGATTAGAAATACTACAAAAACTTCACTAACCAAGAATAGGCAAAGACTGAAACACAGCCTTCGGTGCAGAGATTGATGTTTGTCAGAGTTTTATTCAGTAAATTTCCCCTTGATTTCATGTACCTCTAAATTACAGAATGGTTTCTAGCTAATGATTCTATAAATAGGATTTTTCAGTTACATAATGACAAGATAAAAAATCATCTTTATAAAGCTTTAAAAAAAAAAAAAAAAAAGACTACCGGTAACATTAACATAGTTCCAGGAGGACCAGGTAGACCATCAGCTCCTGGTAAACCAGGACGTCCCGGAGGGCCCTAGGAAAGGAAGTAAAATCAACAAAATAAATTAATAAAATATAGTAAAGCAGAGTAACTTGTAATCGCTGAGTTTTCTGTATCTCATTTGCATCCACCATCTTCAGGTTAGTTGACCTCCTCTAGGTAAATATACCTAGATAGGATGCCTGACATTGTACTAGCTTGAAGGAACATGTGTTTATTTATTTGTTTTATATTTTATTTATTATGTTTATTTTATGTGTATGCATGTATTACCTGCATGTAGGTAAGTGCACCCATGTCATGCAATGCCCACAGAGGACAGAAGAGGCTGTAGGATTCCCTGGAACTGGAGTTACGGACAGTTGCTAGCTGCCATTGGGTGCTGGGATTTGAACCCAGGTCTTGTGCAAGAACAGTCAGTGTTCTTAACCGCTGAGTCATCTTTCCAGCCCCAATAATGTGTGTTTATTAATGTACAATCAAAGTAAGATGTTGATTCTGTTCACACTTTATTTTCAGCTTAAAACTGCATAAGGACTTCCTAGATTTTCTGGAGAGGAATCGGTGTGCAGACAAAAAGGGAAAAAGCTAGGTTCCTACAATTAAGAGAGTTAATGAATCAATCTAAATTAAGTATTATTTAATACATACTTAGATAATATCTATTTAATGTATCAAATACATAAATTAAACATATCCTCTAATTAATTTAAATTATCATATTTAAACACATACTTTATGAATAAAATCACTAAGCTTAACATGATAAAAAGAATATTTAATTTTATAATAATCACTCATAAGTTCAATACGTATATGTGTACATACATGTATATGTAGAAATTTGCATATGATAATAACACAGATGTATGTGATCACAGAGAATATTGTATACATAGAAATCTATGTGTGAGTGTATTACATCTATATGAAGTATATTTCCATAAGCCTTCAATAAAAGAGTATTTCTATAGAGCTAAGTCATATTTAGCAATAAAAGGAGCAAGAATACAATGCAAACGATCTACTTCATATAGAAATGCAGCATCAATTTTCAATGTTAACTTACAAGAAGAATCACTCAGAAAAGAGTGAAGAGTGACTCAAACAGGCAAGATATTTTTCTTGAAACATAATTTAAATGAGTTCGCCACATGCTTGAAAGAACTTGAAAGTCTATACAATGGTCTCTATAAAGAAACCACTCTTCATATTCTAAAAAAAAAAACCTAACATAATAGGCATAATTTCTATTTAATGAAATACTTGCAAATTCATTGGATAAATTGTCTGTATTCTCAAATACAGTGTAGAGATGTGATGAAAACCAGGAATACTGTTTGAAGGTGAATAAATTACAGAATTGAAAGTCTTCTGAAAAAATGGTAGTTTAAAAATAAGAAAATACCAATTAAAATTATTTATAAAAAGAAATATTAACATTCTGGACCTGGGAAGATGGTTCCATGGGTAATGGGCTAGCTGCTGGTCATTTTCCATCCGATTGTGAAGAACTGGGTTCAAATTCCCATCTTCTATATAAATTCTGGACAGATAAAGCTACCTGGCTATAATCACAGACTAAGACTGAAGGTCCCCTTGGCAAAGTGGCTAGCTTTGGACCATGCCTCAATACAGAAAATAGTGAGCAATTAAGGGAGACACCCAGGATCAACCTCAGTCTCACACATGCAATCCCACATATGTGTATGCACTCTCCCATACACAGGAGTGCCCACAAACATGGGAACATGCACGCATACTCAGGCACACTGCACACACATATCCATGCAATGTGTAATTAAAGCAATAACTCCATCAAAATGAATGAAAGAAGCAGCCCACGTAAGGAAAATGAAGACTGCTTAATATGTAGCTTATGTCACCTTAATTTAGTCTCTCATCCAGACAAGAATTCCTGAAGTGGTTAAAAGCTTTATTCCTTAAATGTAAATAAAAATATTTTGAGTTTAAAAATCATGAATACATGAAAGGCAAGAATTAACTGCATTTCTGATCCATTATTTTTAAAAGAGCAAAAGGAAAAACATTGTTATTTGTAGATGAGAGAAAAGGAGAAACTGTGCTGTACAAGAGGAGTTTGCAGAGATGAGAATGACACACAAATGACCTACTGCATCATGGAACCCAGACCTTGACCTTTAAGTTCTTATGTTTCTTAACATATTCTAAGAGCTTTCAACTATCTATGAGAATCTCAAGAAAATATAATTTGAACTCAAATATGAAAAACTGAATCCATTGTAACGGTTCACGTAGATAGGGAAATTGAAGACTTACCACAAATAAATCCTTTATCCTCACTTAAGTCTGCAAAGTTAACTAAACTATCCCCTGAATGTGTGAACTTCCCACTTCTACTGCTCCCAACACAAGGACAACAGATTAAGTTGCAGAATATGCTCTAGTTGTTTTTTTTTTTTAAGTCTGTTTCCTGCTTTTGTAAAGTGACCATCCTTCAACTTACCCTATCACCAGGGTCACCGGGGGGCCCAGAGGGGCCTTGGAGACCTGGAGGGCCCATAAGACCCTGCAGAGAAACAAACCAGAATCAGTTTTCCACCTCATTAATGTTCAGGCAAATTCATCTTCCTAAAATCAAAGGCACCTCATTTATATTTCATAAATATAATCTTGTTTCCCAAATAATTGCCCTTTTTAACTTCCCATGAAAATACAACATATAAGAAATGCTCTGTAACCAGCACAACAGCTCCTCTATTAGGCTGTGCTCAGGGTAGAGGGAAACGCAACTAAAAACAGGAAAGGAGAGCACGCTAACGACAGTTCCTTAGGTGGAAGCTGTCAGGAATGCTTCCTGAAGAAATGGTCATTCATAAGATTAGGCTTCAAAACTGTGGTAGTAAGGTTGAAAATAGAGAAATCACTTAGCGTGACAGCATTTTAATATTTGGTTTTAAAAGTACTTAAGAGCATCAATATCATATTTTATTTTACATATCAAAAATTTAATTATTACACAGAAACACATACACATACACACACACAAAGGATTCCTTCAAAAGTCTAAACAGCTAAGCTACCTGAACGTGGCACACTGAGTGGTGACTACCTCACCTGGAAGTGAGGAAGCAATCTGATAATTATCTTATGTAGAAGTACAGACACCAGCTGTCTATACAGAATTTTTGATTCCATGCACCAAAGTACAAATACCTCCTTATTTTTTTTTTAAAAAAGAAAGAAGCTTCCCAGAATAGTAGCATAAACTTACAACCCCAGCAATCAAGAGGCAGAGGCAAGATTGTGAATTCCAGGTCAGCCTGAGCTGCACAGCCACTGAGACCCTGCCTCAAAAACAAAAGCTGAATTATAAATAACTTTCTTTTTTCTCAAATAAATTTCTGGTAGAAAAATTAACCTTTAGGCCAAAGAGATTGCTCAATGTGTACAGCGATTGCCAGGCAAACATGAGGCCCTTAGTTCTGATATTTAGAACTCACTTACAGCTGGACACAGGAGCACAAATCTGTAATTCCAGCAATCACATGCAATATGGGAGGCAAAGGTGGAAGAATCCCTAGACTCTTGTGTGTAGCTGGCTTTGAATTCCAGAAGTGGGAAATCACACACACACACACACACACACACACACACACACACACACACGCCAACACACACACCAACACACACCATACACACAAAACCAAAGATAAAACATGAAACACAGTAGAGAGACACATAAACACCAAAAAAAAAAAAAAAAACTTAAATTGTAATTCCAGTCCTGTCAAGAGTATCGTGAGGGAGGAGTTGAGGGCAAAGAGGATAAATATGACCAAAATACATTGTATTAAATTTTTCAAAGAATTAATAAATATAAAACAGTTCAGTTCTACCAGTTTCCGTGCTTGAATGTTTCCCTGTAGAGCTCAAATTAGTTTAAAGTATACCAATCCCATATTATGACAGAAACCTTATACTGAATAATTTTATAAATCGAGACAATAATTAAAAATCAATTTCATACCGCAGGTCCTGCTGGCCCAGGTGGTCCCTCAACAAGCATCCCCTGTAAGAGAAGAAAACAGTGTAAACTTTAGTCTCTTAACTGACTACAAGAAAACACTACCCACTGCACTTTACAAAGTTATATGTATTTGTATTGTGTAAAACATTTACAAATAGGTTTACTTGGGAAAGGGAATAAGTTTAAAACAATGTAAAAGATGTGGTTCTTGCTGTCTTGGAATCTGTGAACTAATTGGATATATGGTAAATATTCAGACAAATATAACCAAAGAGAAAGACTATACCAAGTGTTCATGAGATGAGTACAGAGAAGACATCTGACCAAGGTTTCTCCAGCAAAAAGAGGAGCTTTATTAATATATGCTGTGTGAATGAATGAATGAATGAATGAATGAAAGTGGTACCTAGGCACTGTATTACAGAAAGGAGAAGAGCAGTCTAGTCTAGCAGTCTGCAAAAACTATGACATAAGATAGAACAGAACAGTCTCAGGAAAAAGAGCTCATTACTGCATAAAGTTTATGATTAAATTACACCTGAAACTTGTGACGAATGTGACTTTTAAGGTAGCAAATTAGCAAAAACTTACAAATTAATGTTGAATGTGGGGAAAAAGTGCCTTGGAAAACTGATGTTTTTGTTCTCAGATTTTGCATAATGGAGCAAATGGGTGGGAAAGCCCATCACATTGTACTTATTCTTCAATTTTACCTTTATATTTATTTTGCAATCTCTATTTCCTTGTCGTTTCTGAAAGACTTACGTGTCTCTGAGGTGAACAACAAAACATACAACCTCCATGTGTAATGCATTCATTTTCCTAAGTTACTGTTTAATGAGAACTGTTTTAAAATGCTTCTGAGGCAATACGCAATGCTTAACAATATCATTAGTAATAATAGCATTAAAAGAAATGAAAGAACCATACTTGGAAAGTATGATCCAGAGCTCTACATAAAGGAGTAGGTACAGTTAAGTTGCTGGATGAATTTAATGTTTACAATTTCTCACATTCACATCACACATACTGACACACTCGCCCCCCACTTCCTACTATTCCTGTTCATCCCTCCCTCAAATCTCTCTCATTTTCATCTATATTTACTTTGTTTTATTATCATATGGTACAGTTTGCATCAGACAAATAAGTATCTACATCAAATAATATATTTCTAATGTGGTAACTGTAAAAATTATAGAGTAAAATCTTAGATTGGAAATAAAAAGAACTAGCCATGTTGCATCTCAGCCACCACATGTGACACTGGAAACTTCAGAAAAATCATGCAGTATTTAAACATCACATTTTTATTTGTAAAAGCAGAAAATTAAGCTGGACAAGTGTCAGCCACTTTTGAATTCCAAGATTCCACAAATCTATGTTTTTTTTAATTGAAATCTTACTTTCTAGGAAGGTATTACTGACTTATTTGTGGAAAATTATAAACTTTATACCATCAGAACTTTTAAGGTAAGTACATGGATATACATTGTGATTTAAGGCAATGATAGTTCACAAACAACTGTACCACTATTTAAAGTGTATCCACGTCAGTACTTACTGGTTCAACCACTGCTGGCTCTCCCTTCTGACCCTTCTCTCCATATGCACCATGGGCATTTATCTGTTGATGAAAAATTGAAAACAGCCAAAAAATATTCAAATAACTAAAGCCATTTTCAATATTTTAATAAAAGAAGTTTAATCATCTAGACTATTTAAAGCAATCTTTTAGAATGTGTGCATTTTGCAAAAGAAATTTTAAAGATATTAATAATGCCAAGTAAACAGAAACACTAAATGTTGCTTCTTTAGGTTCAAGAAAGATAAATGCATTTGTAACCTCAATTTGTATTCTAAGACAAAAGAAATCACACCCAAATCTGCAATATAGTCTAAAAATCTGAAACTACATCTAATAGAATAATAATGGAAAAACATATCAATGATGAGAAATTGGAGGTCCAATTCTATTTAAAATGATACTTTCAAATGAAGAGTTCAGTAGGGTGCCCAAGACAACCTCCCATCAGGAAGAATTTACCACAGCCAACAAGAAATGTCTAGTGTCTATAAGCTACGTAAAACTCAACCTACATTTTAAACACGAAAAGACATCAAGATTAACATGGAAACTCCCCCAATATAAGACATACACAGTGACACAGAGCCTACTGCTGACTTACGCTTGTTTCTGTGAAATCAGTTTCTGCTGGGACACCAGGGCCAAATTCTTCATTAGGGGAACTTGTTGCTTTTTCTTCATAGTCTTTGTATTCATAAAAATCATATTCGCCTAAATCTCCATCTACCAGAAGATCAGAGTCCCTGCCGTCTATTTCTTTGTTTTCATATAGCGTATCCTCGGAAATTTTCCTCTGGGGATCATAATCCTCTCCAGTTAGATATTCTTCAGTAAAACCTTCTTCAACTGGACTTGGCTATTCATTTAAGTTGCAAGGAATTGGAGAACATGAAGTTTACTGTTAGTAAAGCAAGGTGAGCATTTGTAATTACAGCTCTATGCCATGTGACAAGAGAGTTTATTACTCAAGCAGGACTGAAGGCTTGGAAAGGAGGCTTTTCAGTTACATTGAAAGAAATATAATTGTACATTCATTGGCATGTACAAGAAATATTGCTTTCAAAACACTTTTCCCCATAAACTGCAAATATTCACATGGAGTCCACATGTGTATTTACTTTCACTGGAGAAAATGTGTTAATCAACTAGGCATTTATTTTATAATGTAAGATTTGAATGATTAAATTATGCTTGATTTTGAAATCTCATAGAAAATTATTGTAAACTTCAATTGTTACAAAGATAAGCCATGTAGTTTGATATTCAGGTCCATAAGTAAAATATTAATATCAGTATTTGAAAAATTTGTCACTGTAATGACAATGTATTCTTCACTTGAAGAATGCTTATTATAACAGTTACACTCCCCCACATTTAAGACAATTGAATAGAAAATATTAGTGTAAAATATCATAAATTAATAAAGATGAAAAGCAAAATTATAGCAATAATGTCTCCTAATAAATCTTTTTTAATTTTCTTTTCCCATTATCTAATTCCTAATTAAGAACACAAATATAGATCATTCATTATGTTAATTTAATGCATTATGATTATGGTCAGGTTTAAATAAAATTATCTTGTGGCCATTTAAATTATTATTTTTTGTATCTTTTTGAGACAGGGTCTCCCTGTAGCCCCAGCTGTCCTGGAACTCACAATGTAGACCAGGGTGGCCTTGAACTCACAGAGATCCACCTGCCTCTGCGTCCCAAGTGCTGTGGTTATAGATATGCGCCACCAGGCCCAGCTTTGAATTACATTTTAAAATGGCTTGTTCTCTATGATAAAACAACATAGGTAACAGGGAAATAGTGTTATATAAATTATGTGAATAAAAATATGCAGGTAATTTATTACTTAAAGTTAGGCAAAGCAGCTCAATAATCATATGCTTTTATTCTAAACATGGAATATATACTTCTATAGGTGGTTACATCTTACATATCATCTGATTATGTTTACGACCCTCAAGTAAAAGAGCTGTATGAATTTAGTTTGGAAATAAACATCTTGAGTAAAGATAACCTTTTATAGAAAAATGATTAATTGAGACTAGATCAATTAATAATCCTTTGATACCCTAAATGCTTATTATTCTAAATTGTGTGTTATTGTTAAAATTATTATTGAGTTTATCTGCTTCATTGAGACACATTTAATATAAATTTTAAAAAATTAAATTATTAATTCTTCTTTTGGTAATAGTCTGAAGAAGATGTGCCAGATATTTAACAAAGTTTAATGAAATTTCTGGCATACACAATATGAAATTCAGAAGGACTTATTCAGACCTATCCTATTTGAAACATTTTCATAGAAAACAATTGAATGGTTAGAATATATTGTTTTGACAGTAACTAACATTACATTATAAACAATTTTTAAATGTAAATAACTATTAAAATCTAAGACTACATTTTCTAAGAATGCTTGCTGTCATTAAAAGCTTGCTGTCATTAAAATGAATGATGGGACAAAATGCTATTTGTATGTGTTGATGGTACAATTTTCACATCAGAGAATTCTTCTCATGGAGGGATAATATGAACATTCTTTGTAACATGTTGAAAAGCTTGCTTAGCTATACAAACAATCAAGAAAATGATAGAAGCCAGTTCAGTTTGACTGTGGTGTTTGCATGCAGCCAAAATGTCATGCAAAACCTGAACTGATATGGATTTCAAATGCAGAGTTTTTAGTAACTGTGAACCAATGGGGTTGTGTCTCACCTCTTAGTAAAAGATTGAAAACCCAAAGATCTCAGAGATTATGAATCCTTCCAGCAGGAATTACATCAAATACTTTAGACATTTTGAAAGCTGCACTCTGACTTATTGGTGCTCAAGTTTATTACCTCATTGGATCCAGTTACACGCCTAGGAGATTCTGTCTGGTATGGCTCCATTGTTCCATAGTTGTAATCTTCAAAATCATCCACAATATTTGCCTAATGAAAAAGTCAGAAGAGGAATGAGTAGTGAAAATGTAAAGTAAGCTCAAATACATGATAATGGTGATTGAACTGGGTTACAGTATTAGCCAAATAAGTATTTTATCTAGTTGGGTTAAGACTAAGACTCATCATCAAAGATCTTCCGGCTCATCCAGGACAGATCTTGATTGCTTTTTCATTGCTACCTGGACCCCTAGTTTGGCTTTTGCTGCTGCCTGGTAATTTTTCTTCTTCTTTGATGCAATTTTTTCAGATTTTGGGAGTGTGAACTTTTTAGAATTTTCCTTTGACTTAGTGGCCAGAGTCTTCGTCTTCTTTGTGAAACTGGATTTCTTTTTCTGTAAAACGTGATGAAAGACGGAATGGAAAACACATAGTAAAAAGAGAAATAAAGATCATGAAAGAGAGGAAGGACACACAAAAGCAAAGCAGCCAGCATTCCTCAGGGCAGTCACTGTCAAATAAAATCCTAGTTAGTAACTCACAGAAACATAAGTAAATGAAAGATGTGGTGGTACTTTTGAAGGACAATCGGTACAAGGAACCACAGCATGATGAAGAACGAGACACCACACACAAAAGACACGTCTTTTTTTTACCTCTGTTTGTGCTACTGTTTCCTCAGTTACAGTGGGAGTCTCTGTTACACTTTCAGCCTCTTTATATTCTGTTTCCCCATATTCATAGTCATATTCGATTATATCCTCAGGTGCATACTACATTGCAAAGGAAAAATAGTGGGCAATTTGGTTAGTTGCAAGTAATGGTATTAACAGAGTGGAAACCATCCTCTTAACTTTTACTCAAAGCAAATGTTAAGAGATGGAGTACCGAGTTATTTAAGAGTCATTTTGCATTAAAGAAATATTATACTATTGTATATACAGTATAATACCATCAAAGTGATCAAGCATGGCTTCTAAGAGCAGAATATTGGTTAGGGTTATGATAAGAATAAAGTTCTGAATAATGATTCAGACTTTATTGAACATAGAATATTAATTCAAACGTAACATTTATAGTTTGGGGCATACCTATTAAGTATTTACTTTAATTTTGATTTATAAAAAATCTGCTGGGCAAAGTTCCCCTATAAGAATAGGAATATTTATACTATTAAATTACTGATGACTTATTGTTAAACCCACACATTAACACATCCCTCAACTCTCACCAGAGAATTTTCCTTATGTTGCAAATGATGATTAACACAGAAACCCACAACTGGTCAATGTGCAGAGAATAAGAGGCTGCAAAGTGCTTATCCCTGAATAAGAGACCTTTATCAAACTTCTGCTACCCATGTTCAGGGATCATTGTGGAAGAGGTGGTGGAAAGACTGTAAGAGCCAGAGGCTCTGGATGACTACAAGGAAATAGCTTTCCAGAAACCTAGTCAGCTGATCATATGAACTCACAGAAATAGTGGCAGCATGCACAAGACCCATGCAATCTCAAACCAGAAAAAAATCCCAGCATGGATATGGGGAAGTGAGTATGAAATCCCAGCCCAACTTAAGGAAATTTTGGTAATCATGGCTGCTGGAAGGAGGAGAGACAGTCACTTTCAAGGATGGGGCTCTTGATAGGTTAACCAGCTCCAATGGATGGACCCACACTGAGAGATATTTGGGGACAGAAGTTAGACTCTATAGGTGTGATAATAGGGGAAGTGACCTAAATAACATCAAATTATATTGTATGGAAATCTCAAAAACTCAATAAAAATTTTAAAGAAAGAATAATAATATTGTTAGGGCTGTAGCTCAGTGGTCAAGTGCTTGGCTGACACACACACAAGGCACTGGTTTCAATCAACAGTGTGGCAAAAACAAAACAAAAAAAGGACAGAGTTTCTCTCAATAAATAATATGCTTAAAATAAAAATATGAAAAACAGTTTCCCCAAGTATGAAAAGATGTCCATATCCATCACGTGGAAAAGAGAAAAAGGGACAAGAATAAAAACATCATAAAATATGTTTGTGTTACATTTGGAAGAATATAGACAATGGAAAATAAGAGCTAAGATTTTTTTCCAAATTATCCCATTCCCCATGAACTATGTAAGCTCTAAATGAACACAAAATACTGCTGAAGCATTAACATTTACAAATTAGGTTTTCAATTAATTACTTCCATCTTTGAAGTTGCCACCCTCTTCTCAATTGAACATAGTATACAGCACTTACATCTCTTAAAATATTTAAACTAAATTCATATTGGGAAGCAGCATTTTATCCTATATTCATCTGCATTAAAAATTTAATTGGAGTCAAGACTACTTCTTTTTCTTTTTCTTTATTTATTTTTATTAAATGTGTATAAGTGTTTCCTTACATATATGTAAGTGCACTGTGTGTTACGTGTAAACCTGCAGAGGCCAGAAGAGTGCATCAAATTCTATGGAATTGGAGTTAAGAATGATTGTCAGCAGCCATGTGGGTGTTGGGAAGCAAGCCTGGGTCCTCTGGAAAGCAGCCAGTGGCCTTAACCACTAAGCTGTCTCTTTAGCCACAGGACTATTTCTCAATAGGGAGATCACAAAATATATAGAGAACCTATATATTGAAAGATGAGGAAAATAGTGTGCTTAACTCCAGAGCTGTCTTCATGAAAATTTAAATTTTACAACAAGAATATTGATTTAATATTATTAAATATATTCTTTGTTTTTAATCAAAGTGGTAACACTAAGGTCATATAGTGCAAAAATATAAGCACTAAACTTAATATGCTAAGACCCCCAAATATATACATATAAATTTAAAAGGCAACCTATATGAAATCCCAAGTGCTCTAATAGATATGATTCTAGTTATTTCCCCATGAGCTTCCCTTGGCTTCTCATCGGCCAGCCAGGCAACTGGTGCCTACAAACCTTTTGGAGAACTGTGATCACAGTAGCCCTGCTCAGCTCCATTCTACATAACAACATAAATGTGATCACAGTTCCCCATGAGGCAGGTCCAAACTGGTCCTGTGGCAATTTTGCACACCTACTATTTAGTGACATACACTCAAGTGAATGTTTCTAGGTGATTCAGTTAAAGGTAATAATGGAATATAACCACAAGAATTCCTTTAATGCCCTTATGAGTGTCAAATACCAATTTGATAAAATCAATAAAGATTCATTAGGACTTGGTAAAATATAAAAATGCATATAGACAGCACATTAAACACATATGATACTTTTAGAAACTAGATAAAATATCTGAAACTACCAAGCAAGTTAATCTTTATTAATCTGCTTGTTGTAATTCAGTTTCTTTAGAGAGGGCCTCATGCAGCCAAGGCCAGCCTCAAACTTGCTAGATACCCAAAACTGGCCTTGATCTCCTGTTCCTCCTGCCTCCACTTTCCAAATACTGGAATAACAGGCATATAACCACCATTTCCAGCTTTAATGCAAGTAATAGACAAAGAATTTTGCATCAAATTTAGCTATTTATTAAGCATATATTAAATGAGATCGAATGTTGTCTGAAGAATAATGTTTGTGTAATTACATTCGTTCATGTAACCATAAAAAATCTGATCACTGCTGAGTGAGGGAGAGTTGATCTACTTTAAGGGAGTGATAAATGCATAAAGTCTTGTGAGCCAGAAAAGTGGGGGTTGCAGATAGTGAAGGGAGGACTAAATATGACTAAGATGTATTGTAGGAAATCCATAAAAATTCAGTAAAAGTATATTCTAAAAAAGAAATAATGTCTGTATGTAACTACTCACTCTTGGCCTGAACAAAAATAAGGAAGGAAAAAAATATTTCAAGTTTATTTGATTTCTTAGAGCTTTAAAAGTAAGCAGAATTTTTCAAAAACGTTCACTTATTATGCAAAAAAAGCAAGAAAGTAATGATTAACCAGCTCCAAAGATGAACAATATAGACACAGTTATGTAAAGGTCTGGATTTCAGAAATGTATCTGTGAACATTTGCTAGTTACCATTTTATGTCATTTTATGTCATTTTTTCATTTTCATTCTTTCTGATCTTCTTCATTCTCTGCATATGGATCTCCATACAAATGAGATCTCCAGGATGCTAGTGGGAAGAGAAAGAGGCAGCAGGTGTGCTCCCAGGCCCTGGCGAACATCTTTTTCTATGGCTTGCACTGGAGTCGGTGAAAAGGACCGCTCTCTGCTCTCCCTTTTCCTTACCTGCCTAGCGTCTCCCTCAACATTTCAGTTGACTTGGGTTAAGCCTGGCCTATGTGATGCTACAAACTGCACTTTGGAGGATGTTTTTGTTCTCACTACAGAATTTTAAAAACAGCTTGAAAATGAAAAGAAAAGAAAGAACGACACATAATCAATGAGGTGAATGTGAGCAAAAACGCATGGCATGATGTATGGATAAGCTCAATTCTGCTCTGTGAGCATTCCATTGGAAATTAGGAACTGTGGTGGGGATGAATTTCCTACTGAAAATGGCAGGCTGTGAAAACTCGTGCCTGCATGAGAACTATCATAGAAAACAAATACTAATGATAAATTGATAGAAGCCATCCATGTTGGAAAGTCAGGCATTTCTTAAATTCCTTTATGTAAAAGACTGTCTTTATCTTCCATTTCAATCCTTTATATAAAAAAAAAAGTTAGCAATTGCCTTTTGTTTGAAAAGAATTATAATATGTGTGATATATTAAGAAGGAATCGTGTGAATTCAGTATCTAATATTTTATATTAGGAAGATAATTTGGCATTTCAGAGTATCCAAACGACACACAGTTTCAACTCATTTACATTTCCGTATCACGGAAATTAAAATACAGCTGAAATGTGATAGTGTTAATTCTGAGCTATCTCTTGTATACATCTCTCATTGCATGATGAGGATATCAAATCTGGCAGGCAGACAATCGATTACATTTTTTGAATAGATTAGATATGTTAAAGATAACAAACAAGTGAGAAAAACGTAATTGAGTTAGTTTATAAATATGCAACATTAAAAAATATGTCTGATAAATGCTCCATGTTGCACTTTGTTATTTATTCAAGAACAAATAACACTGCATTCTGATTTTGTTTAGTTGGATGACCTAAAGTCAACTATTAAAATGCATATTCGGAATATAATGACAAATTAATGGCTGCAGTTCAAAATTAATATAAATACTGTTTAATAATTTCATTTTTATAAAACTGTTATAGAAGGCTTATCACATTCAAATGTCAATGTAACATATGGGGAAAGTAAGAGCTGATTGTTCCTGAAAAAATTAGAGTTAAACTCTTCTTTGTGACACACTCAGCACAGAAACTGGGAACACCTGTTACCCCTTACGTCACAGGATTTTCTTAGTTTCTACTAAGAGAAGTGGTTTATTTTCTCATCAAATGATCCTAGTAAAAGCATATTTGACATCTTAACAGTGTGTTCAGCATACATTTCAACAACTGAAATAAAATGTTTACTTTTAAATGAACTTAAGAAATTGGATAAAAAATTATTGCATTTCAAGATATCTCAATTTAACTAAAGTTATAGAGATAATATCTGGATTGCTTCTTGGCATTTTGCCTAAGATAAGTGTAGAGATAATAACTGGGAAGAAAACACCATTAAGATGATATATTAAAAATACCCATCTTTCTTTTCCTAAAATTCAGGGTCATATACTTGCTAAACAGAATAAGCTTTCTTTGTTAGAAATAGTAGCAAATAAAAAATAAACCTAATTAGTCTTGAACACTGATTTGACCTGTCACCTATAAAAACTTGAAACTAATGGTTATTTCTCCTATTACCATGGATACCATTAAAAACATATTTATTGAATCCCAATAGAAAGAAATGAGGCGCATAAGACCCAAGAAATAGACAAAACATCCCAGAGTTATTTACTTTTCACTTTGATTGATTTTCCAATTGGTATCATAACACTTTGCCCTGTTTTAAAAATGACACTAATAGTTAATATTAAGTGTCTAATAAAAGAAACTACATTCATACTAAGGGAAAGATTAATGTAGCAGAATTCATCAGAATATATTAAAAATAAAATAGTATCAAAATTTTATAATTTTGAGCTGTAGAAAGCAACCTGAATTTGCACCAGTTATAATAATAACTGAAATAAGATCTCAATTTATTCCTAATTGTTAAAATTTGATTTGTAGCATTGAATAGTCATGGGCTGACCAGACTCCAAGGGGTAAACTGCACCTGTGAGAACTGAGAAACACAGATAGTTTTTGTTTTGTTTTGTTTTTTTAAAGGCAAATAACAATAGAGAACATGAAATTGGCTGTGGTGATGTAAGGTAGGGCTGGAAATGGGGGGAGAGAATCTGAATACTATCAAAATACACTGTACGGAATTCTTGAATCAATAATTTTCTTAAAAAGATACATACTACTTGAGTTACTTTTAAAATAGTATTTTGTTCTCAAATTCTAATCCCCTTTTACAAGTTGAATAAACATTAAAATCTGATAACACTGTTTTTCTCCCAATTAAAGCCTAAACTATTTCCTGTTTGATTTCCTTGCTTCCCTATGAGAAAAATTAGAAAAAGAAAAAAAATACTCTATCATTTTTCAACAAAGCCAGGAAACCTTAAGACAAATTTCAAAGTCCTTTCTCATCTGTAGGAACTGACAAAGCTTGGAAAATGGCCAGTACACTAAGAGACATTTACTCTTAGGAGGTATGAACTGTTGAAATGTAAAGGGAAGAAGTAGTCTTAAAGAAATCAACCTCCCCTAAAATAGAGTATGCTCATATATACAGTATACAAGGAGGATATTTGTAACAAAATTAAGTCACAGAATGTTTAAGAGGAGGAAAAAAAAATTCAAAGTAAATTCGAGTCCCTTCTTCCTCAAAATATCAAAAACTACTAATCAAAAGCATGTTTACAAAACAAAATAAGCTTATTTTAGAAATGCAGGTCGTGTGCACATCGTTGCATCAGAGCTCCCCCTGATCCCTGCATGACTCACCTCATCTACCTGCGGTTCCTGAGCCTGAGCAGCTTTGGATGCTGAGGAGTCACAATCGGGACTGTAATGGTCACAGTAGTCGTATGCTGCCTTTGGGTCATCTGTGATTAAGAACTGCTGGATATCACCCTGCACAGAAACATACATGAAGATCATCAGCATATGCATATATACATAGTTCCATCATGATTCACCAGATCAAAGTAGCCTCCTTTTAAAACTCACAAGAAAACATAGTCATATTTCAATATCAATATTAGTCTTAAAGGACTGAGAGAGCAACTTGTATGTATTTTAGAAATCAGCCATAAGTAATACACTGTTTTGCATTATTTTCTGGCTTAGGAAATCTGCACAATCACCTATTTTCTAAAATTCAATTTTATGGGCCTAGAAAAGTAATTCAGAAGTTACAAGCATGTACAGCTCTTGCAGATGACCCAAGTTCAGTTCCCAGCTCCTACATCAGACATCTCACAACCACAAGTTCCAGGAGAAATGATGCCCTCTTTTATCCCTCACAGGTAATTGTACACAAGGACATACACGATAAATACACATAATTTAAAAAAAACAATAATTCTTTAAAAATTTGATGTTACTGCATTCACAATTGGCTCTGCATAACAAGACATATAAAACACAAGCAAAAGTAAACGTATTTTCAATGCTAAACGACAAAGTTCAATGAATTTACACTGAATTTTTACCTGTGTGCAAATTTGTAAGATAACTTCTGAATAAAACATAACCAACCCTTGTGTTCAGTTAGTAGAATTACAATCAGAAAAGAAAAATGGCTTCTTTACAAAATTAATAAGAAACAAAAACAGCAGAAAATCCAAATTTTAAATAAAAACACATGACTGTGTTACATTAATAAGTAGTGAAGAATAATACTTTATCAAACAAATATCATTGATCTCAATATTTGTACAATTTGTATAAAAGTAAAAAATTCAGAAATACTGAATAACAAAATTACCTGAAAATTTTTAATTTCAGGAGTATTGGAAACAATAAGCAAGAGAAAGACCTGTTTAATTCAACAAGAAATTACTTTGATGTAAATCCACATACCATGACCACAGTGATTTCAGAATATAAGAAGTCCTAAAGGTTGTTAGGTTCATACCTTATTGGTTTGAAGATTCAAGTCCTTTTATGTTTGGACAGTAAGTCTGATTATACCTCCTGAATCCATTTTGAATGTTTTTTAAATTAATCCATCTTTACCCAAATTTTATCACTGAAGTTACCAAGCACTGGTTGAAGCCTTGGATGTTATGTTATCAAAGTCTTATAAACTGAGAACTAAGCAAGAATTTATAGCAAAATTATATACTATTCATTTCTTTATCAGTATTTATTGGGAAAGTATTTATAAAATACTAAACTATTAGAGATTTTATGAGGGTTAATATTAATTGTCAACATGACTGGTTCTATAATCATCTAAGAGACAAAACTTGAAACCTTTGTGAGGAATTTCTACATTTGGTTATTTGTGTTGGAAGGACTCACTCTAAATGTGAATGGCTCTATTGTATGAGTTTGGGTCCTAGACCAGAAGAAAAAGGAAACAGCAAGTGAAGCATCAGCATCCATCTCTCTCTGCTTCCTGACTGTGAACTCATGTGATGAGCTGCCTCAAACTCCTGGCAGGCACAACTTCCCAACTGTAACTGATTGCACCTTCAAGCTCTGAACTAAAATATGCCCTGCATTCTTATAGTTCTTTCATGTCAAATACTTGCTGAAAACACTGAAAAATGTAACCAATACAGACATCTAAACATATATTTGATACAAAAATTTCTGCTTAACATACAAATTTTATCTCGTGTGGATAAAAATTCAGGAATAAGATTCCTGCATTTCATAGCAGTTTTATTGTTACCTTTCCATAATAAAACTTCCATAATATTTTCCATAATGGTTATGTGATTTTACATTCCCACCAATAATATAAGTGTCCTTTTTCCTCCACATTCCTCTAACATTTTGTATTACATATCTTTTTGATAACAGAACCTTTAATTTTTACTTAAATTCTTATTACATTTGCTTATTTTTGTGGAGGTGGCGAGAATGGATGTGTGTGGATAGCCTCGTGCCACTGCACATGTGTGGAGGGAGAGAGGAGGAACACTCTCAGGAGTCAGTTCTTTTCTTCTACCATGTGAGTCCTGGGACTCAAACTCAGGTCATCAGGCTTGGCGGCAGGTGCGTTTAAGCACTGAGACACCTTGTTTAGCGATTGTGAGGACATTTAAAGAATATTTTAAAATATTTTATTTATTATTTTTATTTTTATGTAAGAGTGTATTGCCTGCATGTATGTAAGTGCACCCGTGTAGTGCAGTGTCCCCAGAGGTCAAAAGGGGGAGTCAGATTCTTCTGGAAATGAAGTTACTGGTGGTTGTTAGCTGCTATGTGGGTACTGGAAATCAATCCTGGGTCCTCTACAAGAGCATCCAGTCCTATTAACTACTGAACGATCTCTCGAGCCCCAATTGTGAGGACTTAAAAAATATATATTGCTTCGTTATTTCAATGGCTTGTTAAGATATACTCCAAAGAGTTTGCACATTTTACAAACCAATGACCATTGCCTTTTAGCAAAATACACAGTTGAAAAGGGACTAAGATCCAGCATCATAACTGCCAATTTAATTTTTTTATGAAAAGTCAGTATTTTTGTTTCTTCAAGAAAATCTACTGCTTATTTTCTTTGGCGTGTGTGTATGTATATATAAATTACTGTTTCTTTGCATGTATCTTAATCTTCAAAGGATTTTATTTGTCTTTTAAAGTTGAATGCTTTAAATGAAAAAAATCTGTGTAACAGATTTTACATTCTCCGGCCCCTGGACCTGTTGATTTTTTTCTTGCTGTAACTGTAGCTAATGCTTGTGTGGAAATCTGCATTCTTTCTTGATTACGGACATAAAACTATCTGTTCATTTATGAAGATGATCACTATGATTTGCCATAGAATTAATTGCTGTGAACCTCCAAGTATCTCAAGAAGCCTTCTGTCCTTTGGAGTACCTTTACTGACTGATAGGTGACATGTCTACCTACGCCTTCTTGCTTGCTGTGCAGGTTCACGTCAGCAGTATGTGATACATAAATACCTCTATAGGTTTTTCCTAGACTTGCACCCAGGTCTTCTAGAAAACCTGGCAGGATGTTTATAAAGGACTTTCTAAAGTCCTTTATAAAACACCACATTTCTAGCTCTTGGTTTTTGGGTATTTATTTCTGCTTTTATCTCTTTAATGCTCAAGTTGCTAACGACTTGCTTAATATCTCCATTTAGAATGTCTCAGCACCAGAAAAATCAGCAAAATTAAAAGGGTGTGGTGGCACACGCCTTTAATCACAGCATTTGGGAGGCAGAGGCAGGTGGATCTCTGTGAGTTCAAGGCCAGCCTGGCCTACATAGTGAGTTCCAGGCCAGCTGGGACCACAGGGAGACCGTCTCAAAAAGACCAGAAATAAATAAATAAATAAATAAATAAAAGAGGAGACAATAGTGAGTAATGTTTTATGTCTCCACCCAAGGCCAGAGGTAGAACTTAGAGTCTATTCTTTCAACCAAGAGAAATTAGCTTTGCCTTAATGAACC
>NW_008357164.1:1650079-1665028 GCF_000622305.1 Nannospalax galili
CTACCTTATTTACTTTCATATATTATGAAACAATTGGGAAAATGACCAAATGAATTTTTTCTGAGATATTTTTAATATATTTGTGAATACATGGGTGAATTATAATTCCATTGCTGGCTGATGCTGTGCTGAGTCAAAACAAATGGATACATGTTAATGAAATATATTGGTATATATAACTTTTGCAAAAACCAAAACTTTGCCCTGAGTAGGCATATCGGAATTGTTATAAATGAATGAAGATCTCAAAAAACAAAAACATAAAGGAAAGAAAAGAAAGAGAAAAAAAGGAAAATTTAAATGCACAGTTCTTCACTCTGTTTCCAGAATGAAAATGTAACATCACTGCATTCAGCCAGTAATTGAAAACATCCAGTACATCACCGGGAAATGGTGTTACTGATGGTTTCATGTAGAAGCGTTGATTCCCAAATTACCCAGAATCGTGAGTCGTTTTAATTGAACTGAAATGGGTTAATTAATAAATCATGTCTAACACCCTTTCCAAGGGCTACAGATTCTAAAACCCCATGTTTAATTACTGAATAACACAAAATGTAGCCTGTCATATGTGGATTATATTTTTAAAAAGTGTTTTGAGAGTACTGTTTTCCCAACTTCTTTCTACATAGGAGCTTGACTTCACCTATGGAATATTTTCAACATTTCCACTATAAATTCTTGTTGCAGATATTTAATAATCATAAAATATTCTACTAGAAAAAATAGGAAATTTCAGTATATTCCAATAGCACTATTTTCCCGAATGTATTTTACAGTGTCTTACATTACTCATATGCTCTGTTGTGAGACAGTCTATAACTGAACCAGAGTATCCTGACAGGTGAAATGAACTGTAAATGTTTAGCTTTGATGTGATAAAAATTTCCACAGCTTGGAAAGGGTGAAGTTACCAAGCAAAACCAGCATCTGTGGCATGTAGTGAGAAAGAAACTTCCTTCTCCAGCGGTCTGAAACCCAAGGTGACCGAGGAGTTGCTGAAATTACCTTGTGATCTACTGCTGCCTCCACTAGCTCTACAACTATCATATTTTCTTACATACTGTAGGGGTCTACAGGAAGAAATCAAGATGAAATAAGGTGAAATCCAAGCTATGTGTATGGATGAATGGCACATACATTGTAAAATAACCTCACCAAAATTTCTATCAATGCCAATTATATAATTATGTATACATCTTCAAGATCAAAAATCAATGTACACATTATCAGTTTCTTACATTTTTAGTCTGATTTTGATTAACACATACATGCAAATACACTTGCTTATATTTGGATAGCAAGTCTTCACAAGGCTGGACACTTCTGTTTTCTTTGTTTGAAAATGATATAATGCTCTATAAAATATGCTTATAAAATTTAAAGATCTTCCATAAAATATGAAAACAAATTGGGATTTGATCTTTGTGTAATGAATCCCATTTACTAAAAGAATGGGATACCTAAAATTGGTCTAATATGTATTAATGTCAAGAGTCTGGGTTTCCAGGTTCAACTGTCTACACTGGGTGAGACCAACCAATGCTGGGTGGACCTCAGTCCCAAGTCTGACCACCCACTGAGCTGTGTCATACAGCAATGGACTCCACAGAATAAACGGTGGAAATCTTGGCTCAGATAATATGTCATATTAATACATGATCTAATCAAACAAAAATATAAGCAGATGGCTTATTTTTTTTGAAGCAAAATTAAATCATAAAAAAGAAAGAAAAAATAAGATCTAATTACTTAGCTACTGAATATGTTGGATCCATGTTTTACAAAAACTGAAATATAATCTTCTTATTGCCTGACAACTAGTACCTGTACCTTCCTTCCAGAAGGCTTGTAATTCACTCTGAATCTTATATTTGAGTTGGTAATATTAAAATTTGTATATTTCTTATATTCTAAGAGTTCAATTTCCTTTTAATATGCTCTTAAAGGGAAGATTCTAACTAACCAGTGAATGTACATGTCAGCGACTTTCAGAAATTTCTAGAGTTAAATAGGATGTACTTTTTATGATGGAATGAAGCACACGACTGCAATTTTGTTCTACAGAGTTATCTAGCTTTTATATTGCCCATAGCACACTTTTCCTTCTATCAACTTACAGCCAGTGGGTGTCTCAATGGAAATGAAAACCCTATAAAAATCTTGGTGTTGTATTACTAACTAGCAAATAAGAGTTAGCTAGATAAAAGAGGGAAGAGATGCGGGAATTAACCAAAAAGGCGCCTTATGCTTCTAAGACACAAAATTGTGAGCAAATTCAAAGAAGCTCATATAATGCTGTGTAGTTGGAAGGACTGATGTATATGGTGATGTGGAGAAGTGAGGCAAATAAAATAAGATAATTATTACAGAAGGAATTAGCTTTTTAAAAAATCTCATATCTGAACTGCATCCTGAAAGTTACAGAATGTCACTCAAAGGCTGTGAGTAATGGAATAAATTGATCGATGCTGTACTGTGACAAAACTCCCTTGAGGATATATGGTAAGATAGCTCAGAAGCAGCCAGCTGGGAATCAGGAAAATTAGTTTGGAATCTATTTCAACACAATCTAGAGAATTAAAACCAAGCCACGTATAGCAGAGAAGAAGCAGATGACAGGGCTCATTGAATAGAGATGTTGGAAAGATCATCTCTGAGATTTGAAAGGCCTGGATGTTGTTGATGGAGGGAGAAAGCATAGCAAAGAAGAACACTGAAGAGCATGTGAGCTGGAAGTAGAGGAAAATGATGTCAACTCTGAGTAACAATAAAGACACTGGAATAAGAAACCCAATGGGGCTGAGGGTGGACCTCAAGGAGGGGATATTTACTAGGAAGTGTGGGCTTCACTTTTAGCTCTTGACAGAATGAAGAAAAGGAAGGAATAAGGGAGGGAGGGAGGGGAAGGAGAGAAAGAGGAGGAGACAGGAAAAGAAAACGCAAACATAATTAGAGGTTGATTGAATTTTTACATATCAATATTTAGCATCATTTTTCCCTACATATTCTTAAGTCTCGAAGAATTTCTGATAAAAAAGTGAAAAGACTGTTATTTCACGTATATGCTATATTTTATTGGCTGGAAAAAAAAACATGTATTTTTGTCTCTAAATCTGAGTAGTTCTTCAACAAATTGATATAAAATAAAAAAAGTGAAAATTGAAAAAAATAAAGTGAAGTCATTAGAAGTAGAAAAAGCCTGAGAGAGAGGGAGAATAGGAAATAGATGTTACTAAGAAGGGAATGGGGAAAATGGGAATCTATGGGAACTATAGAAGGTGGAGTCAAGTGTATGACACTTTGATTATTGGGGACAAACTCTCAAAGGGGATTTGGAACACTGGCTACACTGCATCTCCAGTTCCATGTGTCACTCATCACTGCGTCTTCTATGATTCCATGACAAGCACTCATCTATCTGCTTTCTTCACTAACGGCCAAACCAGTGGAGTCAACTGATCTTGGAAATTTAACTTCCAAATAGTGTTACATGAACTTTTCTTAAGTTAGCTGTGTCAGTGATTTTATTTTAATAATGCAAAATTATCTAATATAAACACTTTGAAACCAAGAAGTGAAAGCAGTACAATAATTTCATCTAAATATGTCAAGGAGATATTTTACTGACTGGAGGTTAAAAGAGTTTAAAGAGAGGACAGACCTCTTAAACAAATGGTGCTCAGAAAATTGGATAGCCACATGTAGAAAACAGAAAATAGAGCTCTATTTTTTCATCATATTTCTAATCAATTATAATGAATCAAGGACCTTAACACAAGACTTGAAACTTTGAAACTACTAGAGGAAAACTTAGGGAAAACTTTTCAAGATACAGACATGAGAAACAAACTTCTGGATAGGACTCAAAGAACCGGAAACACAATAGAAATACTTAGTATAAGATTTTTATCTAGTTAGAAAACTTAAAATTCAGGCATGGCCGCACATGCCTGTAATCTCAGCACTTGGGAGGTAGAGGCAGGCGAATCTCTGTGAGTTCAAGGCCAATCTGTTCTACACAGGGAGTTCCAGGCCAGCAGTAGCTACAGGAAGACCCTGTCACACACACACACAAAAAAAAAAAAAAAAAAAAAAAAAAAAAAAAAAAAAAAAAAAAAAAAAAAAAAAAAAGAAAGAAAGAAAAAAGAAAAGAGAAGAGAAGAAAAGAAGAAGCTTAAAATAAAAGACAAACTAAAGAACAAGAACAACACAAAATCAATGACAGCTATTCCCCTAACAAAAGATAAATAAATAGCACACATAATGAACTAAAAAAAAAATAAGCACTAAAAGGTCAGGTAAATTGAACAGTCAACTCATAAACATGGTCCATGAATACATAAAAAATTGCTTAACATCCTCAATCATAAAGGAAATGTAAGTCAAAACTGCATTGAGAGGCACCCTGACAATAATGGTTTTTTCAAGAAAATAAATGTATGGTGGGGGAAGAATCTTTATACACTGCTATGAGGAATGTAAATTGTTCACTATGTAAATTAGTGTGGTTTATTCAAATCTAAAACGAGGATTACATCATCTTGCTATACTTACTATGTTCAGATATACATCAAAAGGAATACAGAGTATATGCACACAATAGAGACACCACACAGCCACGATCATTGTCACTTCTCACAGTAATGAAGTTAAGAAACCATCTTTGGTGCCCACGAAGGGGTGACCAAATAAAGGAAATGTGACTCTCTCCTATCCCTCTCTCCCTCTCTCTCTCTGTCTCTCTCTCTCTATATATATCCAAATATATGTTCTTAAATATACATATATATTCTATATATAATATATGGATATATATTCACGTACAAAGAAGCAAATTGTCATTTTCAGGAAAATAGATGGAACTAGAGGTCATCACAATAACTGAAATAGCCCAGAAATAAAGAGGCATGGACTACATGTTTCTCTCAAATTCAGAAAGTAGGTTTAACAAAAGTTAATACTGCATAAGGGCCCTATGTTGGAGCTGCAGCAGGTGTGAGAAGGGGTACAGGAGAGGAGAAGGGAGGCAATATGAGCCAAGTACATCACATAATGTGTGCAAATGTCCGGATGAAAATATTTTGTACAGAAAGCATACACTTACAAAAGAAAGGAATAAGAGATTCTGATATATTGTTTAAAAATAATCCCTATTTACCTACAGTTTACATGAAATATAGTTCATCCAATTATGACAAGATAAAGAGGAAAAAAGGAAGGAAGGAAAGAAGGAGGGAGGGAGGGAAGGAGGGAGGAAGGAAGGAAGGAAGGAAGGAAGGAGGGAGGGAGGGAGGGAGGGAAGGAGGGAGGGAGGAAAGAAGGAAGGAAGGAAGGAGGGGGGGAGGGACGGAGGGAGGGACGGAGGGACGGAGGGATGGAGGGAAAGGTGAAGAGGCTGACTAAATAAATCCGAGGACTCTGCAAGTAGAATATTTCAGATGATTCTGTCCAAGGCCCATTGACTAATACGCTGACAGACAAGTAGTAGACCTCAAAAGTCAGGCTGCTGAGATTTTATATGGAAATGAGGATTTTTTTCTGTGTTTCGGAGTAAAATTAACCCTCCATACACCATGCCAAAGGATTCCGAGGCATTGTGAGCATGTCCTAAGTGAAAGGCTGAATTTAAATATGATTCACAGTTTGTTTGGCAGAGGACATTTCACAATAGCAAAGCATTCTGGGCAGTGTGGGAACAATTGGCTGGGTTTAGTCGCATTTAATGTGACAAGATGAAATAAAGGCAGAAAGATTTGAACACGTTGCAGACTGGAAAGAATAAGACAGTAAACGCTTGTTTAGAAAGTAAATGTGCGAAAAAAGGTTGAACAGCAAAATGCTAAAGAAAATACCATAAATGCTAATCACCAGGATTAGCGATGTCGTGAGGGCATCTCAGAAACCTTCAAGAGGCCATCATTCCCCTCAAAGAACACTCAGAGTTAGAAGTACAAATTTGTTTCAGAGACCTTCCAGCACACAATTGTTTTAGGAGAGAGTGTTGAGGCATCCCGAACGCTTATGCTTTGTCACCTTGATATTCTGGCGAGGCAGTTAAGCACACCACATCTGTTATAGCTGGTCTCAGGTGCTGCTTGTGACAAGCCTGAACATTTTCCATATGGTCTAGCTTTGCAGGTGAACAGAATGCCAGAGTTACATTGGTCGGGTGTGGTGGCCCACTGCTTCAATCCCAGTACTTGGGAAGCAGAGGCAGGCAGATCTCTGTAAAATGGAGACCAACCTGGTCTACATAGTGAGTTCCAGGCCTGTGGGGGCTACAGGGAACAGGGAGACCCTGTCTGGGGGGAAAAAAAGTTATAAGGTAATGAAAGATTCTGCTGAGATTTTTCTTAAGCCTGGGAATATAGGCAGTGTTTTCCAAGGTTAGAATTGTCACAGGGAATTCCTGATGGGACAGTGCATGGAAAAATTCTGAGTGAGCCTGAAGTTTCGGCAAAGTAGATTCCCCAGAGATTCTAGCAGCTTGCAATAACTATTGTACAAAGCTACTGGCACCATGGAAAACCAGCCAAAGAGTACGCATGTGGGCTGTGCCCAGCACAGCAGCATGGGCAGGACTTCCCAAACCCTTCAAAGTCTAGATCTCGGGGCAGTATCCTGAAGGCGCCAGAGCCGCAACATTTAAATGTAGCGACTGTCCTGTTGTGCTGGGTTTCAGTCCTTCCCTGGGACAATTCCTCCAGGCTACTTCTCAGTCTCTCCCTTTGGGGGATAAAAATGCTTGACCCATGCCTGGCCCACTATAATATCTTAGATGTATGTAACTTAATTTTTTTTATTTTTACCTGAGAATTTGCCTGTGTCGCAGGAGATTTTGGTTTTGACTTTTAAATCACACTAGAACAGTTGAAACTGGGATTCGGGGGGGAAGGTAGAATGAATGCATTTTGGTTGCTTACAATTTGGGGTGGTGGCAGGAGCAGAATAGTATGGTTTGGATATTGAAATGGCCCTCAAAAGACCCAGCATTAAACTCTTGTTTGACATTATGATGTGAAGGTGGTAAACGTTAGGGGAGGAGAATTAGTAAGCAGTGCTGAGGCCCTAGGAATCTTCCTTCAGGAGATGGTGAGACTGTTCTCACTCACCCTTTCTGCTTCAGTTTGCAACATGGTTCATGTCCTGCTACATGTATTTCTACCAGGATGTGCTGCTATCCACTGTCCTCTCCGCAGTCCTAGACTTTGACCTTCCTAAAATGAGCTACCTATGGCTTTTCTATTAGTGTGAGCTACCTCTGTATACTGCAGTCACACAACACTGGTGACGACACATGCATCTCGGTAGCACGCTTTCTCCCCTCACTCTTTCTCCCCTAGGGAAGTGAATGCTGCCCATCAGGTCTCTGAACTTTGCACCTTTGCAAATATCGGAGTTCTGTTTCCTAATGAAGTTGGAGAAGCACCATATACTTAAAGGCCCTAAGATAGTAACTGTCATCTTTCAATCACACACACACACACACACACACACACTGTTTAAAGACATATAAAGTTCATGTATCACTTGTCAGAAAAGATCTGAGTGTATTCTACAAGACAATCTGTTCTGTTCAATTAAATTTATTGTAGTATAAACTGCATAAAACAGGTGTTTTGTTCTCTGTGGTGTCCACAGTGAGGCTTGAATGTAGTGGATGCTCAGTAAACATCCTATGTTTAGATCTACAAGAAAATTTCCACCATGAATGGGTTTCTTTTCAATATTTGTAAATTAAGACTGATAGAAACTCATCTGCCCAGTCTTGCTTGCTGTAGATTTTAATCTGTCTCCTTTATTTCTACAATAATCTATGACTATATTTTAAAGTACTATTATTTATCTTGTGTTTCCTAAGAAATTTTGTAAAAAAAAAAAAAAAAAGCAGTGGAAATTTAAACAGTATGTAACCTAAAATTGTATATATAAGGTCTTTTTTCCCATAGTATTTGGAGGTCATTAAGAAGAAAAGAGAAAAATACCTTTCAATAGCACAGACAATGTGCACAGCAGCAGTATGAAGTCTGAGGAATGCTGCTATAGGTTTCAGTTGTATTTGCTCCAAAATAAGTTCTAAGAAAATCAGTTTCTCGAATCTGAAAGTCATTATTCCATAAGCCAAGTTCATGTGGGAAAAAATACAGTAGAAAAGAAAGAAAATACATCTAGCTAAGCCATCCGGCACACACTGCTGTGAGGGCATCAATGTACAAAGTTCTGCATTGTTTCCATAAGCTTTTCCCTTAATACCAAAACCTCTACTAACATTTGATCTTAGAGTTTCACTGTAAAAGAGAGTGAGTCTTGCTGGAGTTTCTAATTGCATATCTAGGAAGGCCAGCATCGATTCTACACATGGCATGAGACTGAAAAACTACCTACTGTCATCAGAACGATGGAAAACCTGCGTTTCCTACCAAGACCTGGATTTGCCAAGACATTAAGTCTCATCACAGATCATTTTCCCCAAACATTCCATACAGCTAATGATTCTTTCCCAACTATTCTGTGTGGTAAAGGAAAGCTGCCAAAATGCTTTGAATTTTAGTGTGACTGAAAAATACATCGGAGATTGCATCAGAACCATAATTCAAAGGAAAGAATGAGAGAAACCACATAATCACAGACAGAACTGCTGCCCACTCAGCCCTAGAATACACAAAAAACAACTCAAGAAACCAATTTTAGGAAAATGATCTATGTCCTACATTACTTAAATGTATTTATAATTCCACAAGCCTTTACCAAGTATTACAGAAAATGCCTAAAGTTGTGCAAAACTCTTCCAACCTAACTAAGCATTTATCTTATACTTCTAATCACTGATGATAAATAGTTCTTAGTTAATAAGTATTGATATGAATCTACTCCATCAAGTAAAATAGTAAGCTAAATGTAATGGTTATTAAGAAGGTCAAAGACCTGGCCTCATGCTTCCTTGTAGACCATCTATGTTTTTTAGGTTAATAGTGCTGGGCAGTACAATCTTTAAATGTATTAACAAAATAATATTGTATGGGATGCATGATCCTATACTTTTTAAAAATTTTATATGTATGAGTGTATTGCCTGCATGTATGTGAGTGGACCTGTGTCATACAATGCCGCAGAGGTCAGAAGAGGGCTTCGGATTCCCTTAGAACTGGAGTTAAGGACAGTTTGTCATCGCCATGTGGTGCTGGGATTCGAACCTGGGCCCTCAGTCAGTGCTCTTAACTGCTAAGCCATCTCTCCAACCCCATGATTCTTTACTTTTTGACTGTGACACAAAGAGCCTGCCCTCACAGAACTTATGTTCTAGAGACAGAAAGAAAATAAGCATCTTGTACTATGTCACAACTGAAATTATTTTAAAGAATATAAAGCACTAAAGAATGAGGTCAGTGCATCAGAAGTGTAGGATGTTATTTATGAAGTACAGTAATGGAAAGTTTTACTGATTAAGAGAGACTGAGTCAGAGAACTAAGAATTGAGGGCAAAAATTGAGCTAAAGATTTTCAAACACAGAAAGACTAGTGGATGCACAGGCAGACATCACCCTGTGGATGTAAGTGTTTGATATGTTCAGTGGAGGAACACACTGTGTATAAAAAGGAGCAAAGGGCAAAACAGTCATTGGTGAAGTCAGAGAAAACTAGAGTGGGATGGGGATCACACAGGACGCTGCTGAAAGAACAAGAACTTATAGTCTAAAGCAAAAGCAAAACCATGGTGATGCTATAAACAAAGAAGTCTCATTGGTCATTCGCTCATTGTTCTGTCACTCAGGAGCTACTTGTCAGGATCTGGCTGGCTATTGTAGACCCACTGTTCAGAGTTCAAATTAAGGCAGAAAAATGAGATCGATTAAAAGGCTCTGGTAATTATTCAAGGAACAATTGATACTAATAGGAATTAGGTGGTATTTATGGCATGCTTTTCACTTGTCTAGAAGTATATAGTCATTATAGAAAGGATGGAATTAGATTGTGCCTTTAACGGATCAAATCCTGAAAACAGATCAACAATATAATTAATTATATTCCTAGTATATTTCTTTTCATTAAAGATAATTTATATTAATGAGATACTTACTATAAAAATCAGAAAGCACAGAAGAGATGCTGAAATAAGATTCTGACCAGGATAATCCTGTGGCATTTTAGTCCCTTAAAGATTTTTAAAAAGGTTTGTAAACATACTTTATAAATCATAAAAAGAGACTTCAAGCCCTATCTATTCACTTAGCTGACATGTCAAAGAATTCATGTCTGCAAACATCACATTTGCATTGCTACCCATGTGTCATTTCTAGAAACCTAATCCTGTAGTACTAAATCCTCATTCCCTTAACCCCACATATTCGAACAGTCCCATGGCCTGCCAGTTCTCTCTTATACTGGCATCCTGAAGCAAGAACGTTCACTTTTGCCACAGTGTCTGCTCTAGTTTGCTGTCTTTTGCTGTAATAAAAGACTGACCAAAAGTAACACAGAGAAAAAGTATTTGGCTTACACACACAGTCTATTATCAATGGAAGCCAAGGTAGGAACTAAGCATAGCAGGAAACTGGAGGCAGGAAATGAAGCACTGACCATGCAGGAATGCTGCTTACTGGCCTGTGCTTAGCTGCTCTCTTACACAACCCAGGACCATCTACCTAGGGATCATGCCCAGTGGCTGAGCCCTATTACATCACTCAACAATCAAGAAAATGCACCACAGACATGCCCACAGGCCAATCCACAGAAGAAATTCCCTGAGGTTTCCTCTTCTCAGGTGTGTTTAGTTGGCAACTGAAGCTCTCCAGCACAGCCTCCTTCTAGTTTAAATAATTTTTATTTGAACCACTCTCCAAGCATATGTTTTCCTTCTCCACCAGGTTATCCCTACGTTATTCTAACTCCATCAGCACTATCACACACAGAAAAATAATTTAAAAGAATCTGGCTTCTTAATCTGGTTATGTAAAGAAAATTCTTGTGGCTTATGGTATCAAGTCCTCATTACAGTGTGAAAGGCAAGGTGCTTATACGTCCCATCAGGGCATCTCCCAAGTATCCCAAACCACAGCACAATTGTCAATATGACTGCACTCATTGCAAACTTCACACACATCCTTTCATCTTTATGGCCCTTTTATATTTTCATTATTTTGGACTCAGCTGTTACAACCTCCTTTGAATATTTTCATTTTTTATTAAACAACAATCATTTTATTAGAACTATTTAAATCTGCATATTCCATACTTAAACATGATGCTTGACAAATATTAATATTTCTGGGCCTACATGAGGGAATAAGGAACTGAGGAGACACTAACTTTCAAATGGCCTGTGCAGTTTCTACTCTCTGAAGTCACTGACAAACTGTATTCCTTCACACATTCATTGGTATTTATTGACTATAATACTCTCTCTCCCAAAATTTATGCTTGATGATGCTCTTATAAGATCTAAATTGGAAGACTATAAACCTAATTTTCAAGAAATATGTAGTCAGGGCTGGAGAGAGAGCTCACTGGTTAAGACCACTGGCTTTTCTTGCAGGAAACTGGGATTCAGCTCCTAGCACCCACATGGCAGCTAACAATTGCTCTTAATTCCACCTCCAGGGGATCCAATGCCCTTTTCTGGGCTCTGTGGGCATTTCACACACATGGTACACATACATATATGCAGACTAAACACTCATATATATATGTATGTTTTTTTGAGACAGGGTCTCCCTGTAGCCCCAGCTGTCCTGGAACTCACTATGTAGACCAGGCTGGCCTTGAACTCACAGAGATCCGCTTGCCTCTGCCTCCCGAGTGCTTGGATTAAAGTCGTGCACCACCATGCCCAGCCCTTCATATATATATTTTAACAAAGAATATATATTTTTAACAAAAAAATATGCAGTCTAAAGAGAATGGTGATTGTGAATAGGTGATTATGAAACAGCACTGCCACAGATATCAAGACAAGAATGCAAGTGGTAGATGCCCTACTCTTTGAAAAGTTGACAAAATACTGAAGACTAATAATGGTGGTTAAAAAATGAAAATAAAAGGATAACAGGCACTGTTTCAAATGTAATCTATATAGAGACAAAATTTCTAAAATGAGCAAGATAAAATGTGTGATAATTTATTGGACAATATTGGCAGGAAACACTTAAGCTCCTCTCCGAAACCAGACTATTGTTATATGGCGATGCTTTGTGTCTCTAAAAAGTTCTACAATCAAGATCTACCTCATATGCTTTATTTGGCTTCTTGAAATAATCACAGCCAAAAAAATCAAACTACATATGAAGTTTTAATATGAAGTCAATAATTTCCTCACATCTGGAAATTGGAATACAATAATGGAGAAATTATTCTACATGTGCTGGTGGGCAACAGGACTCCACACAGCTGTTTAAATGAAGCATAGTCACTTCTCAACATCAGAGCTACAGAAATGCCCCCTGAAGATGGGTCCTTGAAAGTAAGCACAAATGTTAAGAATCTGCTGCCAATAAACCTGCTTTGTAAGCAATGATAAAAGAGTTACTTCAGGGGGTGGAGACATGGCTCCGATATTAATAGCAGAGGACCCAGGTTCTGTTCCTAGCATCCACATGGTGGCTAAGAACCATCCATAACTCTAGTTCCAGGGAATCCAACACCCTCTTCTGACCTTCTCTGGCATTACACGGCACAGGCATACTCACATATATTCAGGCCATACACTCATACACATAAAATTTAGAAACATAATTACTTCAGTGAATACCAATGTAATTCAGTTAGTAAAGTGTTTGCTTAGCCTTCGCAAAAACCTGGGTTCAATATCCAGCATGGCATCAACTGGGTGCAGTGTTACATACCTGTAACCCTAGCACTTTCACTAAGGAGGTGGAGAAGGGAGGATTAGAAGTTTGAGGTCATCTCCAGATGTAAGTTCAAATTCAGCCTGGGCCACTTAAGATTGTAGCTGGTTGAATGAATGAATGAATGAATGAATGAATGAATGAATAGAAACCAGAGAAATAACAGAAATGTAGGTGAGAAACTCAGACAGACATAAAGAATGATCAAAAATAAAAGACACTAACTTGATATAGGGTGCCTATTCACCAAAGAAGCACAGTTTTCCAGACAGCTGAGCAGTTCTTCATCTGAACTCACATCAATGCTGACAGTATGGACAAGTCCCATGCAAACTCAAACCAGAAAAAATAATCTCAGCACAGATATAAGGAAGAGGGTAGAAAACTCCAACCTCACAAAACTCCAACCCAACCTAAGGAAATTGTGGCAAAAGATGGCTGCTGGAAGTGGCAGAGACAGTGTCTTTCAAGCATGGGATTCTTGTTTGGTTAACCAGGTTCCAGTGGATGGACCCACATTGAAGGACATTAGGAGACACAAATTAAGACTCTATAGGCCACATATATATATATATATGTGTGTGTGTGTGTGTGTGTGTGTGTATGTATACACAATTAAATATCTACTCAAGTACTTTGCCCATTTTTAAGCAAAATAATTTACTTGTCTATTAATTGAATTCTGTTAAGAGAGAGAGAGAGAGAGAACATTAAATTAGGTGGGGGGGACAATGAGGGGAGGTGGGTATAGGGGAAAGCATCTAAATACCATCAAATTGTATGAAAATAGCAAAAAATTCAATAACAAATGTAAAAAAAAAACAAGAAATATAACACAAAGTTCCTCAGAAAAACTATATGAAAACTGACCACTAGAGAAACTTCTTAAGATATAAACATGTACATAATAAAATGAGATTTAAAAGTTACCTTATAGCAGAGGGGTATTGTCCCCTCTTAGATACCATATACTAGCAAAGAAAAGGCCCAATGCCAGAAATGGACTCCTTTACTTGAAGCTGTTTACCAGGGTTTGCAGAGGCCCTCAGACAATACTAGTCATTGCCTCTGTTCTTGGTTACCCACGAGAACTTCACAATAAGACCCTGTGGCTGAAAATACTATGTACAAGAGCTGTGGAACAAAGAAAAATCGAGCTGGTGCTGAGTTCAAAGTCTTATCTCTGCTATCTACCTTTCAAAGTGCTGGAAGGTGCTATGCAAATGACCTGAAGAGAAAAATAATCAGCTTTATTCATCTGTGAATCCTGTGAGTTACAACAACTAGACTAGCAAGATATGCCCACTGGCGCAATCATGGCATGAATCTTAAGGGTGTAACCAACCACTTCTAATTGGATATAAAGACAGTATCATAAAATGGAGCACATAACAGACATTGATATTACGCCTATTAACCTGAGGCTAGACAGGTCACAAGACATAGGGGAGAACATAATATGATTAGTCTAGTAAATAGGTACAGTAATAAACTGACTCCTAATGACTTATTGTATATATTTATTATATAGATTAAGGCACCTAAACTCTCACCAGAAAAGCTTCCATGCAGCAGATGGTGAATAACACATAGACCTACAAACAGCCAATGCGCAGAGAATAAGAAACCACAGAGTGCTTATTCCTAAATGGGAGAGGAAAAGCTCAGGGATCATTGTGGAAAGGGCATGGGAAGATTGTAAGAGCTAGAGGTTGTAGATAACCACAGGGAAACAGTGTTTTCCAGACAGCTGGGCAGCTACTTGTAGGAACTCATAGCAGTGGTGATGGCATGCACAAGTACTACATAAGCTCAAGTCAGCATAGATGTAGGAAGTGGGTAAGAAATCCTAACTTTACCTGACAGACTATTGGCTGGCAACTGGTGACTGAAGGGAGGGGAAGAGTCAGTCTTGTTTAAAAGTGAGACTCTTGGTAGGTTGACTAGGCTCTAGATGAACCCACACTGAGGGGCATTTGGGTACACATATTTGATTCTGTAAGCCTTCATATATATATATATATAATATATTTGGGAATACTACTTGTTGGGTGCGGATAAGGACAAGTATCTAAATACAATCACAATATATTTCAGAAATTTT
>NW_008357164.1:1665255-1668808 GCF_000622305.1 Nannospalax galili
GCCTCTGCCTCTCAAGTGCTGGGATTAAAGGTGTGCACCACCACACCCGGCAGTATATTTTATGTTAAGTATATTTTTTGTACAACAAAACACTAAAGAACAAACAAAAATAAGTAACTGAATATAAAAATCTTTCTCTTTTCTTAACTGATATAAGGTATAATAGTCTTTTAAGCAATTAGTACAATGTATTCAATTATGAATGTATAACTGTAATAAAGTAATATTGGATAAAATGTAGAACATTGTAACACTAATCAAAAGGGTGTGCGAACATCGTTTTACAGTAAATAAAAATTCAAAGCAAAGAAAGCTTGTAGGAATAAAAAGGGACATTACTAAATACTGAATACTCCAACAAATAATAACAATTCTCCTAACAAATGACAGTAAAATGCATGAGGCAATACAGAAATTGAATAAAAGTTATAACTTTCCAAAACAAAAGACAGAAGATCATGACTTGCTAACTAGTTAATTATATATCAAGCAGTTAGTGGCAAATCTAAAGTAATTCTGAGTTCTTTCAGAAGTGATAACAGAGGGAATGCTTTGTACATCATTCCGGGAAATTACATCACTACAAAATCCAAACCAGATGAAGTGAGTAAAACTCAGTTATCATCTAATGTTTCTCAGGAAATGCCAAAATCCTCGGCAAAACATTTTCAGACTGACTAAACTACATATTTTCAAAAAACAATTACATCAGAACCAAAATTTGTCCTAAGCACCTCTTAATAAATACAAATCAATTAACCTAATCACATCAATTCACTAAAGAAAAAAATCAAATAATTGCATTAACACATAGAAAAAGCATACAATACAATCCAAAAATCATTTGTCATTAAAGATATCTATTGGCAACATAAGTCTAAGAAAACTTCCTTAACTTGATAGAAAAAAATATCCACAAAGTCTATAGCTAACATCACAGGTCATTGTGTGAGATTCAGAGTTTTCTAAATTCAGGTAAAAGGCTATCTAAGATTAGGAATAAAGCAAGGATGTTCTTTCTCAAGGCAGAGTTTCAACATTATACTGGCAGTCATGTATAATGCAGTAAGAAAAGAAAGCGAAATAAGATGTATAGACATTTGGAGGGAGTTCAGCTATCTATTTTTAAATGACATGATCATTTGTCTTAACTCCAAAAAGAATTGGAAACAACACATAGAACTAATAAGAGATTACTGAAAGATTTCAAGATGCAAATATTATATACAAAAGTCAATTGCTGTCCCATATATAAGCAATAAAGAGTGTATTTAAAAGTATAATTAATGGAGATAAACAGACAGGTCACGGTTAAGAGCCACTTGTTCTTCCAGGGGACCTAGGTTCAATTCCCAGCAACCATGTCGAGTAGCTCACTACCTCCTGTAACTTTAGCTCCTGGGGCATCAGATGCCTCCAGCCTTTACAGGCACCTGCACTCATGTGCACATACCACACACAGACACATAGACACACAGGCACACAGACACAGACATAGACATACACACACATAATTTTAAAAAAATTAAAATATTTTGATCATGGTGGGTGATCTTTTTGATGTGTGTCTATATGCGGTTTGCAAGTATCTTGTTGAAAATTTTTGCATCTATGTTCATTAAGGATATGGGTCTATAGTTTTCTTTTTTGGTTGTATCTTTACCTGGCTTTGGTATTAGAGTGATGCTGGCTTCATTGAAGGAATTTGGAAGTTCTCCCTCCATTTCTATCTTTTTGAATAAATTAAGTAGTATTGGATGTAGATCTTCTTTAAATGTCTGATAGAATTCTGCTATAAATCCATCTGGTCCTGGACTTTTTTTAGTTGGGAGGTTGTATATTACTGTTTCAATATCTTTTTGTGTTTTGAGTCTGTTTAAGCTGTTAATCTCTTCTTTGTTTAGCTTTGGGGGTTCCCATGCCTTTAGATATACATCCATTTCTTTTAGGTTTTCAAAGACAGCTTTATCCCAGAGATGCAGGGATGGTTCAATATATGTAAGTCAATAAATATCATAAATCATATAAATGTGCTCAAAGACAAGAACCACATGGTCATCTCAATAGATGCAGAGAAGGCCTTTGACAAAATTCAATATGCATTTATGTTCAAAGTCCTAGAAGGAATTGGACCGGAGGGAACATACCTCAACATAATATAAGCCATATTTAACAAACCCACAGCCAACATCATTCTAAATGGAGAAAAACTGGAAGCATTCCCATTGAAATCACGAACCAGAAAAGGCTGTCCACTATCTCCACTTCTCTTTAACATAGTACTTGAAACTCTTGCAAGAGCAATAAGACAAGAGAAGGAAATTAAAGGAGTAATAATTGGAAAAGAAGAGATAAACTTATCCCTTTTTGCAGATGATATGATATTATATCTGAGAGATGCCAAAAATTCCACCCGAAAACTCCTAGAAAGTATTAAGAAGTTCAGTAAAGTGGCAGGTTACAAAATTAACCTACAAAATTCTGTAGCCTTTCTATACACCAATAACAAGCAATCAGAGAAAGAGCACATGGAAACACTCCCCTTCAGAATAGCTACAAAAAAAATAGTAATAAACCTGACCAAAGACATTAAAGAGCTCTACAATGAAAATTTTAAATCATTACATAAAGAGATTGAGGAAGACATCAGAAGATGGAAGGACCTCCCATGCTCATGGATTGGAAGAATTAATATTGAGAATTAATATTGTGAAAATGACCATCCTACCAAAAGCAATATATAAATTCAATGTAAATTCAATAAAAATCCTCATGACATACTTCCCCCATGAATTGGGGAAAAAATCCTTAAATTCGTATGGAAGCACAAAAGACCCCAGATAACCAAAGCAAAGCTGAGACTAAGAGCAATGCCGGGGGAATTACTATACCAGATTTTAAGCTGTATTACAGAGCTATAGTCATAAAAACAACAAAGTACTGGCAAAACTCTTAAAAAACTACAAATGAACTTACCACTTGACCCAGTTATACCACTTCTTGGCATGCACACAAAGAACTCATCCTATTGCAGAGACACTTGTACATCCATGTTTGTTGCTGCTCTTTTCACAATAGCTAAGAGATGGAAGTGTCCTTCAATCAATGAAAGGATAATGAAAATGTGGTTCATTTATATGATGGAGTTTTACTCAGCAGTAAGATCAAACTAAACCCCTATCTTTCACCATGCACAAAAGTCAGTTCCAAATGGTTCAAAGACCTCAATGTAAAGCCTGAAACTCTGAAACTGTTAGAAGAAAACATTGGGAAAAACCTATAAGAAATAGGTGTTGGGAAGGATTTTCTAAACCAGACATCAATTGCTCAGGAAACAAGAGCAATAATTAACAAATGGGACCTCATTAAACTAAAAAGCTTCTGTACATCAAAGGAGACTACAAGGAAAGCGATCAGAAAACCCACAGAATGGGAGAAAATCTTTACCAATGATAATTCCAACAGAGGTTTAATATCCATAATATATAACGAACTCAAAAAACAGAGAATCAAGAAAGGAAGTAACCCAATAAAACAATGGGCTAAGGAGCTG
>NW_008357164.1:1669277-1670182 GCF_000622305.1 Nannospalax galili
GAAATCATGAAATTTGCAGGTAAATGGATGGAACTAGAAACTGTTATACTAAGTGAAGTAACACCAACTCAGAAAAAACCGGACATAAGTTCTCCCTCATATGTGGATCCTAGAACAAAACCCTGATAAGTGAGTATGTATCCAGACATAACTACAGGAACCAGGATAATGCAAAGGAAGCAGGGAGGTAAAGGAAAAGAAAGAACCTGAAAGAGAAGAACAGGTAGGAAACAGGCCTTAATAAGGGAGATATGGATAAAAATTGGGTTAGTTTAAGGGAGTGGTGGGAGGGAGAGGAGGGCTACTAGGGGATAAAGGGAAAGAAAGAGCTCAAGAGAGGTGGGACCATAGGAGAAGGGTATCATTAAGGGAGAAATGGGAGAAATGGGGGCACCTTTAGTGGGAAAACTATGGTAGAGGGGGAGACAATGTGAGAGATAAATAATGCCTAGCTAGTTTTGAAAACCAGAGGGAACCATATTATTCCTACAACCTACTGACATATTATACATAGCAGATGAAGATATATATGTCTAGGTAAGGTTTATCCAAGAATAATTGGTCTTTGCCAATTACAGTAATTAAAAGTACCAGACTGGTGGAACTAACCTTCTTGGATGTTTAACAGACATACTTTGAGGCCTATAGTAATTTGGTCAGAGGGACATAAAGGACAGTTTTTGCTCCTTGCCCTCCTAGGTAGACTAGTTACAGGGGACTATGAGAACCTCTTAAAATGTCCTGTAATTGTGGTGGGTCACCAGTCCTCTTGATCAAGGAGGCTATGGAGCCCCCACGAGATGGACTTGAACCAGTGTCCAGTCTGCAAAGAGGAGAGTCAACACAGAGGAAGTTGAGCATGACATAGATGGAACTGGTAAAAGAAAGGAGCCAGGGGCTCCTCC
>NW_008357164.1:1670556-1671911 GCF_000622305.1 Nannospalax galili
AGAGCAACAGATGATCCTCCTAAAACAAAGACTTCTAGATAGGCTGACTAGTTTCACCAGAAAGGCAAGTAGTGGGGATTGGCTGGGGGTGCTGACAATACAGCAGACAGTAGCAGGGATATCAGAGTATAAGGGCTCTAGTGGCGGGAGAGAAGCTATGGGAGGGTGCCATCTGGAACTGGGTGTATAGTCGAATAAGAAGGTTTGGAATGCTCTGTGAGATATACACACACATAAAAAAAATCAACAAATTTTTAGAAATGTATTATATTTGAGGAGAAAACATGGAAATTACATCATGCTAATTAGTAGAAGTTATATACATTACATTTGAAATCTACCCAACGACTTCATTGACATACACAGGCGCCAAGTATCTAAGTACAACCGATTATGACTAGTAATAATCAGAGGCATACAGTTTAGAGATGCGTGCACCAACATCTCAGTGTTAGTAGCAAAAACAATGAGTCTTTCTGTAAGAAATACTACATTTTAAAATGAAATGTAGATCAGTTTTGTTGTTGTTGTTCTTTTTGAGACAGGGTCTCCCTGTCACCCAGGCTGACCTGGAACTCGCTATGTAGACCAGGCTGGCCTTGAACTCACAGAGATCCACTTGCCTCTGCCTCCCAAGTGCTGGGATTAAAGGCATGCGCCACCACTCTCAAAACAAGCCTTTCCAGCTCCTCAACTATGATTTAGCACGTTTGAATGCAGACTTTATGAAGGGCTCGTGACTGCATAATTTTGGTGCAACAAAAGAGTACGCATTATGGTGGTGAGGCCTTATCATTATACTGCATTTCCTGTGACTATTCTGCTGTAACTGGATAACTTACTCTTATGACATCTCATCAAAATAAAACCTTGAAAGGCATCAATCATAAAACCTAGCTGTTTGTCTTTGTGTGAGGAGATCTTAGAAGTTTTCTCAAAAGCCTTAGCCTTTTGCAAGTAATAGTAGCTGTCTTTCGCACAATCGTTAGCTAAAGAGATGTCTTCAGTGTTTTCCAGTTTCACGGAGGACAGCTCATTTCGCTGCCTCCACTTTGCCCGGGTGAAATACCTTTCCTTGCAAAGAAATTTTCCAAAACTTGTGTACTGTTTATACATTTTAATTTCATATAAAATGCATTTCAATAGCAATAAGGGGTATGCTTTCCTATATACTATACATTGAAAATTGTAGTCTTATTTCCTCATACTCCTGGAATAACAGATTTAACTCATTCACTACTTAGGGCATGCCTACCATATCATCCAATTCATCAAGTCAGTTCTCACTGTCAAACCAATGAGCAAAATCAATTTTGTTTTCTGTTAAAAACATCAGATGCATTTATTTTTGCTTC
>NW_008357164.1:1674393-1674676 GCF_000622305.1 Nannospalax galili
CCTGCTCTCCTATCCTCAGGCCTCTTGGGGTAAGTCTATCGCAGCCCTCGCACCTTGACTCCACCAGCCACATTCACCCTTCTATCTCCCCTGCTGTTCTCTACTCCTAGTTTGGGCCCTGTGCCATTCCTAGTCTTGGGGCCCCAGACACCTGGGGAACCAATACTGCTTCCTGATCCTTTTCACCCAGACCAACTTAGTGCCTTTCTTGGGCCCCAGGAGCACTATTTCTGGACCTGGCCCCGCCTTCACCTCCCTCTACTTCCCTGGTCCTGCAACACCC
>NW_008357164.1:1679595-1682297 GCF_000622305.1 Nannospalax galili
AGGAACAGCTGATCCTCCTGGAACAGGGACCTCTGGGTAACTAGATTTACCAGAAAGGCAGATAGGGGGTAATCGATGGGGGTGATTACAGCACAGTGCACAGTTGCAGGGATAGCAGAGTATGGAGGCTCTAGTGGGAGAGGAAGGCTGTCTACCTGACGAGTTTGTATTCATGCTCAGATGCCGAGGAGCTCAGAAGGTGGGTGACTGTAACCAGTGATAGTCATGTATATAGAGATTAGAAATGCATGTGAAAACGTCTCAATGTCAATAGGCTTGGAATGAATTTTTCTGTATGAAATTGTGTGTTTTGACAACGAAGTGGAGATCTTTTTTAAACGTTGGAACCTCATTTAATTTTATGTCTTATAGAGTTTATAATGAGTAAAAGATTATATAAGGGTAATAATTCATCTGTAAACCTAGAAATGTACAGCCAATTTTGAAAGAGATGTACCCTAGCTCAGAAAAATGTTATTGAATAGGTTAATGCTGTTGTAATGAAATGCTTCTTTTAATTTAAAAAAAAAAAGGTAAAATTGCTTCATAAGGAGAAAAAAAAAACTCATTCAATTTTATGTCTTACAGGGCTTATACTGAGTTCAATATTGTATAAATGTATTAACTCAACTGTGAACCTAGAAACTTGCACCCACTTGTGAAGGAGATGTACTCTTGCTCTTGGGTGTGTTACTGAATATGTTAAAGTTGTAGCAAAATGCTTCTTCTAATCATGTATTTATTAAAAATTTTTAAAATGATAAAAAGTAATAATAATTAGTAAATGTGAAAAACATTACCATTGAAATCTACCTGATGACTTTATATCCATGCTCAGATGCCTAGAAGCTCAGAAAGTAACCAACAGTGACTAGTAATAATCAGATATTTAGAGATTAGAAATGCATGTGCAAACATCTTAATGTCAATTGCATTAAAATGAATTTTTCTATATGAAACTGTGTATTTTAATAAGTAAATGGAGATATTTTTAAAGGTTTAAACCTCATGTAACGTTATGTCTTATAGGGTTTATGCTTAGTATAATATTGTATAACTGTAATAATTCAACTGTAAACCTAAAAATTTACAGCCAGTTCTGAAAAAGATGCCTCTTAGCTCAGAAAATTGTTATTGAATATGTCAATGCTGTTGTAATGAAGTGTTTCTTCTAAGTATGTGGTTATTAAATAAATAATTAACAAAAAATTAAAATCTTTTAATGGTGCTGTTGAGAAGGCTCAGTGGTTACGAACAACTACTGTTCTGGCAAAAGACTTGGGTTCCATTTCCAGCAGCCACATGGCAACTGACAATTTTCTCTAGCTCCAGTTCCAGGGGATCCAAATCCCTCTTCTAGTCTTCTCTGGCATTGCATGCATGTGATGTAGTTAAATAAATAAATTAACAAACAAATTAACAAATAAAGACTCCTTAAATGAAGAGACATTTATGTTCACAGATAACTGACACAACACTGTAAATATCTTATTTCTCTACTGTTTACAGAGCACAATCCCAGCAAGGTACTCTTGTACATGCTGACCAAATGATGCTAAAATTCCTACAAAAAGACAAAGGAATAATAAAATTTCACTTCAAAATTCACTCTAATTATTCAGTAACAGAAAATGGTAACAGTGGTATAACTTATTGATAAATTAAAGAAACACAAAGAGAGTGCCCACAGCATTTCCCTTAATATGAGACCAATCTGGTAAAATAGCAAAGGCAGACCTGGTAGCACTGTGTATTTTGCTGCATTATCTTGGACAAACTACATTCCTTCCAAGGGGCTTCCTTCCCTTTTTCTGAATAATGAGTAACTTCTATGCAGCTCTTAAACCTTTTCCTAGAGCCTATGATTTTATGACTGTCACAGCATAGGTTGTGGAAGGAGTAACTAGATTCCAAACGGAGAACTTCATAGCACCATGCCCTTTTGGAACATTTCTTAACCTGTTCTCCATTATGTTTACTGCAGGATTTAGGCTGAATGCCTCTTCTTGGCCCATGTTCCTTTTGAAGACACTAAATGGAGCAGAGATGGCTCCCGTCAAGATTTTCCACAAGGTATACTGTCCCTCAGATATCACCATCTACAAGCTTCTTAAGATCAAATATTTGTCTTTTTCAATTACTGAGCATCTGTTGTCTTTGGTATGAGTGTGCGTCTTAGAAACTAGTTCAGTTAAAGGTTTTAAAACCTACAAAGCAGAACTGGAGAGATGGCTTATCAGTTAAGAGTACTTTCTGTTCTTGGAGAGGACCCAGGTTCAGTTCCCAGGACCCACACAGCTGTTGACAACTGTCTGTAACTCCAGTTTGAAGGGATGTGACACTCACTCTCTTGCGGCCTCAGTGGGCATTGCACACACATGGTGTTCTTGCATACATGCAGGCAAAACACTCATGCACATAATATAAAAATAAATAAATAAATAAATTGAAGAACATGCAAAGCAGCAGTTATCCTCAGATAGACATATTAGGCTATGATAAGACAAGATTACTGGTTTGAGGCTCCCAATTGTCAATAACAAGTTAATCTAATAAGATTCTTTTTTACTTTAACTGCAAAGAGATTTCCGCCTACCTTGTTAAAACTTAAATGTGTTTATTAGAACTATAAAATGCAGTATAAACCTAAATTCTTATACAGTTCTATAGTTTGTATTCTAAAAAAGGAAAGACTATTATTT
>NW_008357164.1:1682942-1683912 GCF_000622305.1 Nannospalax galili
GGTTTCTCCCCTATTTTCAGGGGTTCATGACTTGGCTGTTAGAGATACTGCTCCTAGTGATCCTTGGAGCAGTATGTGGGTGAGTGGATGTGTGTTGAATTTTGGTGTTCTTTTAACATGCATGTCAGATAAGGGGAAAAACAAAGTATCATGTAGAGTACAAAAAAATTAGAGATTTCAAAGTTTATCTTAAACACTTTTTAACTTTCCTGGTTTTAACTTTAAAACTGCTGCTTGCAGGCTTCTTAGTTATAAGCCACTGCATTTAGGTCCTTAGGAGGGAATTTATTAGGGGATGCTTTCAAACAAATGAGGCAAGCCTACACGTTAAGATGACTTTGGATTCAGAGACCTGGGTTTAGTCCTCTAATTGAATTAACTTTTCTTTAAATTCTGGAAAGGATAAATTGGCACACTTGCAATTTATGTAATTGTCCCCCACCCCCGTTGATTGCAGTCTGTGTCAAGGGGCACTCTTTATTACCAAGTAGTGTATGTGACCAAGGAGTAGCATTTTTTAGTTACTCAGCTCTATCATAGTGGGCCTATATATGTAATATCTCCAAAGATATTTTCAGGATAAGCTTTATATAGTTTTATTGGCTATTTAGAGCCCTTTGGAATGTTTGTGGTATAGAAATATCATGGTAAATTGTTTTTCAATAAATATTTTGAAACATGTTTCAAAAAAAAATAGCAAAGGCAATACACTGGAGCAAAGATAACATTTCCAGCTAATAATACCAGGACAAAAGTTATCCACATGTAACAAGAGGATCTAACAACATAATTTAAAGCCTTAAAAAAGATTAGTTGAGCTGGGCGTGGTGGCACACGCCTGTAGTCTCAGGACTTGGGAGGCAGAGTCAGGCAGATGTCTGTGAGTTGAAGGCCAGCCTGGTCTACATAGTGAGTTTCAGGACAGCTGGGGCTACAGGGAGACCCTGTCTCAAACACACACACACACACA
>NW_008357164.1:1684726-1719709 GCF_000622305.1 Nannospalax galili
AAATTAGTTGAAACACACCTGTCTAAAGAATCAAAGCATTCATTTGTGAGAGATAATGTGCATGAAAACTAAAAAAGGGGCTGGCCATGGGGTTGGTTCTTGGGAGGGGAGGTAGAATGCAGTGATAATAGTGGGTAGAAGTGGTATAACAGGATAGGATGGGTGTACTGGGATGGGGAATGATAGGTAAGGCAAAACTGGGAGTAAAATGATGGACAGCTTACACTGACAATCTTCTGAAAAGTTATATGGAAATCTACTGTAGAAGATTCTTTTAATATAGACGTATGCACTATAAAAGAAGTTTAAAAGTAGTTATCCTATTACAGGGGTCTGGATTCCCTCTTTTGGAGTTGTTGTCCAGAGAGGTCCCATCGACCTGCCAACAATACTATTGTTATTGCACTTGGTTTCTCACCAGAACATTACAGTAAGATGCTCTTGCAGCAATAAGACATTACACATGTGTGCTTTGGAGCAGACAAGGAGAAATCAAATAGTAGTGACCTTGAAACTTCATCTTTACTAGCTAAGTTTCATGGTAATAGAAGGTGCTATGCATGAGAAAGATGATCATCAACTTCACACAGTTGTGAATACTGCAAAGTATTGTAACAACTGGCAGGCTGGAGATGACCTCTGATGCAACAGTGGTGCGAATGTTATGGGAATAACCAACCACCTTCTAATTGCATTTAAAGCCTACTTCACAAGATGAAGCCGATATTTGATAGTGTTATCAGGGCAAAGAACCTGGGGCTAGAAATGTCACAGGCCATAGGAGAGCATACTACTTTTATTCTGAAAATTAATTTAGTATAAAACTGACTCCTAATGACTTATTGTTATACCCATAGAATAGTGCATCTCTCCACTCACACCAGAGCAGGTTCTTCTGGCAGCAGATGGAGATTACAAAGAGACATGCAGTTCATCAACGTGTAGAGAATAAGAGACAGCAGAGTGTTTGGCATCTCTAAATGGAACAACTACGCCAACCCCTCTCTTCCCAAGGATCAGAGATCATGGTGGGAGAAGGAGCAAAAACAATGTTAGAACTTGGTGGTAGATGAAGAAAAGAAAACTGCATTATCGGAACACCGCAGTATAGTTGCACATATTAACAGCGCTTCTGGATTGGGTAGGTTGGCAAGAAGCTCCAGCCTTAGTTGAGGAGCAATTGACAACTGATAGCTGCTGGGAGAAGAACAGTTTTCCTTACTGGTAAAGCCTGTTAGGTTGGCCAGACTTTAAATAATAGATCCACACTCAAGAGCATTTTAGAAACACAGATTAGATTCGCTAGGCTATTTTTTTTAAAAGACGAATAATAATAGAAGACATGAAGTGGGGGGTTTAGTAAAGTGAGGGTAGACAAGAAGGGGATCTGAATAACATAAAAATATTTTGTATGAAATTCTCATCTCAATAAATTTTATTTAAAGCAACTGAGGGGTAGAGAGATGACTCAATGGTTAAGAGCACTGGCTGCTCTTGCAGAGGACCCAGGTACTATTCCAAGGATGCCACATAACGGCTAACAGCTATCTGTAACTCCAATTTCAAGGAAATCTGGTGCAGTCTTCTGACCTCCGTGTTCATTGCACAACACAAGAGCTCTTACATACATGCAAGCAATACACGTATACACATAAAATAAAAATAAGCAATAAAATATTCTTAAAATCAACTAAACATGGATTACACATCTCTATGTATAATTCAAAAGTATAAATCTAATTAAAAAACAGCATAGACAAAAGTCTATATCTTCTGGTATATTGCAACTGGTTTAAAATTAAAGGTATGATCATAAAGCACATAAATGATCTGAACCTCCTTAAAATTTAAAACATCAGGTTAGTGATGGACAATGTCAAGAGAATGAGAGGGGCCTGGAGAGATGGCTCAGCGGATAAGAGTACTGCCTGCTCTTGCAGCGGACCAGGGTTCGAGTTCAGCACACACATGGCAGTTATGAACCATCCTTAACTCCAGTTCGGGGGAATCTGAAGCCCTCTTCTGACCTCCGTGGCGTTGCATGACACGGGTGCACTCACATCCATGCAGGCAATACACTCATACACATAAAATAAAAATAATAAATAAAATACTTTTTAAAAAAGAGAATGAGAAAAATAAGCCATGGATAAGAAGAGAATATTTACGAAATTCAATTTTTTAACCAATGAAAAGCGTTGCACTTTGAAAGAGATCACTGGAAAAATACATGACATCAGCATTATGACAGAAATACAAATTAACAGCACAATAAAAAAAATAATAGCACCTATTTAGTGTAGAAATAATTTACACAAACAAAAATAATCATACCAAAGATTAGCAAGCATATCAAATAATGTAGGAGGACTATACAAGAAGTATGAATTGGTAAATTGCACTTTGGAACATAATTTGATATCCTTTTGGTTTGAAGCCTAGACCCTCCAAACACTCAGACATTCAACTTCTGAGCATTTAATCAAAACAAATGATTGCACAATGTCTATACATAAATGTGAGTGGTAGCATTATGTATAGCTGCCACAAGCTAAAAGTAACTCTATTACCTATTTTATAGGGTGAGCAAAAATTGGCTGAACAGCACACTGAAATTTGCAGTTACAATGAGGAAATCAAATATTAAACTATATGCAGTGAGAGATCTCAAATAATGATGCTGGGTGAAAATCTCAAGCCAAAATAGTACATTCAGTATTATTCTCTGAAAAATTCATAGCAAAGAGACTACAGTGACTATTACATTAGTTATTGGTCAGTAATATATTGAAAGAAGGAATGAAATACAATAAGTAATGAGAAAACTTTTGGATAATGTGGAAAATATATATTTCCTCAATTATGAGACTCACAAGTATATAGATCAAAATTTACTATAATTCATCCAGTATAGTATAGAAATTTCTTCCAAGATGAAAAAGAAATCTCTTTAAAGCACAGGATAGTCTAAAAGGAGGTGAAACATTCCATCCTGCTTTAGGAAGCTCCTTTTAAACAACTCAGCATCAGGAATTCTCTCAGACTGTCAGCTCCTCGTTCCCAAGCTTATATAAGCAGTAAGGACATCTAAAAGGCACTCTCAAGACAAGACACCCCCAAGTGGCTCAGACCAACTGAGCTGCCGGGAAGAGGCAGACTATCCAACCTGCCGAGCTGCCTGCAAGTTGTGTGCTAAGCTCAAGTTAATAACCCTCCTTTTGTTAGCTGTTACCCATGTTGGAGTGGACTTTTAAAGATGCAGCTGTATTTGAGTCATTTCTGCTTCTGTAAGTAACCCCTGACCCATACTCCTGTAAGTCGTCCCCAAAATCTCATTGATTTACTAACTGAACTTTAGTGGCATCTTTACTTTGACTATCATTAGTTCCCTAACTGGGATGAGTGGACATTTGTTCTCCTCTCCTCAGGAAAAATGTCACACAGCAGCCATACCTTAGGAAAGTGAGAGAAAAAAATCTCAAGGATCACAAATTCAAATTCACCTAAACTAGCAAAAGAAAACAAAAAACTACCTCCATTCTATTACATAGCTCCATCGGAAAATTATATCTGCTTATATGCAATTTCTTAACTATATTTGGAAATTATATTCAGTAAGAATACATATAAGGCCAACACAAAGCCACGAACTTTTGATTTTTTAAGATTTTAATGGGATGAAATTACTGTTTTCATGGAATTTTATCATTTACTATTTAAATTGAGTACAAAACTGCCAAAACATTTATACAATGTTATTTACTGATTTCTCCAGAGAAAGTTGAATTTAAAATGTTTTATGAGGGGTTGGAGAGATGACTGAGTAGTTAAGATTGTTTACTGCTCTTGCAGAGGACTTCAGTTGAGATAACAACACCCAAGTCAGATAGCTCACAAACACCTATGACACCAGCTTCAGTGTATTCAACACCCCCTCTAGCCTCTGTGGGCACCTGTACCTATATGTATGTACACACACACACACACACACACACACACACACACACACACACACTAATAAACAGTAAAATAAATTAAATCTTTTAAAATAGTATCTGAGGTCTTGCAGAATTGTTATCCTCAACATTTTCTATTCAAATTGCTATCATATTCCAACTCATTGCTTCTTCCCAAAGACAGAGCATGTTAAAAGTATGAGTTTTGATTGTTAAAATTTAAAAAAGTGAAATTAAAATAACAGTACTTTGAAAACATAACATGAAGCCATAACATAACATGGCTCCAACTTATGATATAGTGATACATTGTTTTCTGATAATGTCTTGAAAATAATTTAGTCTTCACAACATTGAAACACATTATCAGAGTGAACAAACTAAGCCTATTGATACATGTTGTTTGAACACTTTGTGCCTACATGGAGTATGCATCCACCCACACCATATTCCTCTTAGTAAGGTCTGAACTCAGGTGCTATTCTCTTAAAAGGGGAAAATTAATTTAATCTCTACAAAGCACTTGAGAAGTGAGCAGTAGGCCACAAAAGAAGAATTCTGTTCGCATGACCGACAAAGGAACCCACTGGAAATTTTTAGTAAGAGATGGGTCACTATTAGATACTCCTATCAAAAGTATTAAAAGATCTTTGAAATGTCATAAAGTCAAAGACATGAAATCATAATAACAGAGAATACTAAACATTAACTGATGAGTAAATTAATAACCATATCTATTTACAAATTACATATGCACATGTGTATATAAATTCACACTCTTACCAAGCAGGTTACTTGCATCTGCTCAAGTATTGTTTTCTTAAATCTCAATTGAAAAATGAGGAAGAGGCAGTTGTATCTCTGTGAGACTGAGGCCAACCTGGTCTACGTAGTGAATTACAGACCTGTTGGGCTACAAGGAGACTCTGTCTCAAAAAGACCAAAGGAAAAGCACTTAAACGATTTAAAAATCATTAGATTCAAACAAGCTCTGAACTAGTCATTACTTATTTTCCATTGTCTTGTTGCAAAATAGTTTAACATCCCAAATTAATTAAGGGAAATATACACTAATAAAAAAAGAAAAATGAAAACTAGGAACTGAAATGTCCATAAAGAGACTGCACAGAGAAAGATGCATCAAGAGCCAGGCTCTCGGACTAAGAAACACATCATTCTAATTGCAGAATAAATCTTCACAATCACTCTGTTGTGCTGAAGCAACATCACTGGAATTATAATGCCACGTTACGTGTTCACAGAAACAATTCTTGTGAAACATTTAAATCTTTTTCACTTCTGCATTTTCTGTTACTGTTGAATTCTTACAAATCATCAGATTGCAATTCAAATATAGCTATAGGCACTATGTTTCTTAACCTAATATTATTATTCCAGTAGTTAAGAACAGTGTGTACATCAAATTATATATGCCAAACAAATTTCCAATTCAATCTGAGTTGTGATACTTCTAACAAAGTGGTACTTTCAGACTGATGAACCCCTGATGTTATCACAGTATCTTCACCATTACAACCACTTATCCAGCACTACTATTCATTGGTAGGATATTTTTAAGAGATTTGAAATTCTATATAAGTTCCACATTATAAACCAAAATGAAAGTTTAAAAAATTGAGAAAAAATTAGTGACAAATATAATAGTGACAATATATTCAGACTGGATGAACTAGTTTCACAAAACAGCATTAAAAGTCTGTATTGGAATCATTCAATTTCTTCATGCTTCATATCATGTAGAAAGTTTTTCTTGAAGTTTTATATAATCACGCAAGTTTACCATGTAGTACATATGACCTAAATATTACAAATGATGGCTCTGGATATTTGAGAGAGATAAATTCAAATTTTTATTCAAATATATTTTAGTTTTACTCTAAATTTTGCTCATCATTTTATTTTATAAAAAGAAATGCTTTCCATTTTTGATGGTTAAAAATATTAAAAGCCAAATCTGGTAAGAAAAATTTCTTCATTCATTACACTTTCCAAACTATAGTTCATAGTAGTTACTGCTCTATTTAAGGGTTCTTGTGCTTCCATGAAGGGTCAAAAACAAAGTAAATGTGTAAAGTATTGTTCTCAGCTTGCTGTCATATTTACTAAAGTTTCACTGAAGAATTTCTGCAAAATTATTTTTGTTTTATGATAGTTTCTTGAATTAACATTTGAAGCAACTCCTTATTTTAAGTGTTACATATGGTGTGGTACCTTGAATGAGCAAGCTCCCCATAAACTCCAAGTATTTGAACACTTGGTCAGTGGTGGTGCAGTTTGGGGAGGGTCATGGAACTTTTAAGAGGTTGGACATGCTCGAAGAAACAAGTGGCGGGGGGCATGCATTGCCTCATCTCACTTCCAGTCTGTCCCTCTCTCTGTTTCTTGTGTCTTCTTGAAGATGTGAGCTCTCAGCCTTCTGTTCTGGCTGCTTCCTGCCAGGCCTCCCTTGCCATGATGGATTCTTACCCCTTTGAACTGTAAGCCCAACAAACTCTTCCTTCTATAAATTATCTTAGTCGTGGTGTTTTATCACAGCAAGAGCAAAGTACTAAATGTTGTATTATAAAATTAATATTTGGAAGAGAAGGAGGGATGGGAAGGGAAGAAGGGTGGGAAGAAATAAAAGAATAAAGAAATCCACTAAAACACTTTGATATTTCTCAATTATGATCCTAGAAAATAAGGTTCATATGGGAAATAAAATCAAATTATCCCATGAAACTTATGAGATACTTTGAAATAAGACTTTGCAAGATGATGTTATAGTAATAATGAATGTCTATTCATCTAATAAATAAATATCTATATAGACAATCAGTATATGGCAATGATAATTTAAGAGCTCGTTGCCATTATCTATTGCCAGAATTAGTTCATCATTTAAGTAATTATAATGGATTGAAACATTTTATGTAGAGTCAAAGGTTTAGGCAGAAGGGAATAGGGAAAGCCAGCAACAAATAGTATCCCAGATACAGAACCTGAAGCTGTCATGAGTGTTATTTGTATCTAATACTATACCACAGGAGATACATATAAAACATGTAGTATCATAACAGTATCTGTACATGTGAACATGGTGTACATGTACAACTGTGTATGTTTTTATTCACACATGAACAAAATAAAGCAAATTATATTTTGTTATACAGCTTTGCTTAGCTATAGTCTCAAAAATAAATGAATCAGTATGCATGTTAAGACAATCATGAAGGTAGTGAACAGTGCCTCAGCACAGCCCTTTATGGAGTCAGGAGGGAGATCCGTTTACTATTGCAAAATGACTGAAAAACAAAGCATAAGTCATTATGCAATGAGAAAAGGATGGGAAGAAAGTATTATTGTGATAGTAAGTAAAAGATAATCACAAAAAGGGTCTTACCATAACCTTCACTTTGTTTCTTACAAAAGAAATATTTAAAAACATAAAGTTCATCTTTTGCAATATGATTTCTACTTTGAAAATACTCATAATTGAAGACAGCAAGGCAGAATATATGCTGGTTCATCTCTTTAACCTAGTAAAGGAAGTGAAGAAAAATTTTATTTTCTCAAAGATGTTTTAAGAGTGAAGTCTAGGAGTGAAGCCGACTGTCCCCAAAACAGGAGGCTTGTGTTCAGAGGAACCAATCTCTGCAAAGGCATTGCAGTTCCCATTGTGTAACCCTTCTCCTGCCCAACAATAGAAAGCATCACCGCTACACTCACAGAGAAAGAAAGTAGGTCAACCTTCAATGCTTCCAACTTTGTTTTAGAACATATTAACCCAGTAAATACATTATTATTTAATTATTACTATAGAGTTATTAGCCCAGTTCATCTGATTTAAGAATACTCAGTTTAAACAAATTTGACTTATTTTTACCTCAAAAAACTCATCTTCCAAAATCCTTGTTCCAAACACTGTGATTCCATTGGTGTCAACAATTGGTCTCTCACTTCTCCCCAGTGGTTTTGTGGTTTTCTTCTTACAATCAACGATCATTGTCACAGTTTTCTTCTCCACACTGATTGCTACCCGATGCCACCTGAAAAAGCCAAGCAATTCTATTATAAGCTTTAAAGATAGTGGCAACTAAATCTATAGTCATATTAGAATGCATATCCTAAATTACAAAAGTGACCTGAAATGGTACAAAAATATAGGCATACTGTGGTTTGGACGGAGACTACGTAGGGGCTAACCAGCACAATGCTAGGCACTCAGAAGGGCAAAAGCGCAGGAGATGCAAAGATGAGTTGTCCATGCCGATAAGGAAGTTTTCATCCTCTCTTCACTTTGTGTTGCAGGAACAAAAGCTTAAACTCACTGCATTCTGATGAGCACATTTGACAGAGATTAGGATGGGATAAGGGGTAAATAATAGTTTCTTTGTTCGTAAATGCTTTCTTCCAAAGTGGAATTCCACTTGAAAACAACAATTCTGCTTTGGTGATCCCCTGAGAGTGACTATAAAAGGGTATGTCTCCTAATTGAATGGCTGTTCCATCTGGAGCAACTGAACATTCTAATTGTAAAACACAATGTGCTACTCTGTCTTGATCGCCACTTATTTCAAGTGTTTTCATGTTCTTTTTCTACTTTAGTTTCAAGACAGTTATGGATCACCACTGTGGGCAGGATCTAAGACTGAGACACAATATCTTTCCTTCTTTCCAACACTGGCAAGAAGAGGAAACACTGAAAGAAAGCAGAGTCAGCTCATGTGTGGGGTGGGAGGCTGAATTCACTGTGCAGCTACCGCCACAGCTAATTCAGGGCAGTGATGACAGGCATAGAGGGGAGAACGTGGCCAGCCCTTGGAAGCATGCAAACTCTCGCTGTATCCTACAGAGACTTTTATTAACAAAATCTGGTGCTAACAGAAACCACGAAGTGAAGCTCACTCGGATTCTGTAAACCACTGTGGTTTATATTTTTTCCAAATGAAAAGTGCTAAATTAATATTCCAGAGTTTCTAAGACTAGATCCATAAAATAAAATACCCAGAAAACTGCACAAGCCTTCTCAAAATGTCTGTTTCATGATACTTGGCATGTCTATTGGTGAGGACCAAGTATATTTCCATATACACTTAATCTTTCATTTCTCCACTAGCACATTCAACTAGCAGAAGTGTCTGCATGATTTGAACTGAGCAAAGATTTATATAAGGGGTCTTGGAATCACTTAATACACAGAGAGTAAAATTTATGTATACTTGAAGCCAAGAAGGCAGTTTGCTAACTTAAACCATTCTTAGTCTTTCAGGCATATCCCTTGCATTATCAGAAAACAAAAATAATTTCAGTTGTTAAATCTGATTAGAATCCTAAACTTGACTGCTTCATTGAATAAACTGAAGCTCTGCTAATACTGAGATGTCAAAGTCACAGAAGCAGGTATATCATTCAAAATAATAAATTAAAATAATGCTGAATTAACTTAGTTTTGAGTCCTTAATTATTCTTTTTCTCCCATAATGTATCTATACCATCAATAAAACCCCATCAGCTTTTATGCTGAAACAAAATCCATTGTCTCTGAAATTTGTTGATGCCCTATCCTCTCCCATATAACCCACTAACTGGTCTGTTTCTGTGCTTTTGTGACCACAGCAACCATTTACAACATGAGGGAAGAGGCTGAGTCCATAAAGTGCAGTGCTTGATGCACAATCAGGAAGATGCTGCTTTGATTCCCAGCACTGTGTGAACTACATGACATGTAGTGTGGAGACAAGTGTTTCCCAGACCAGTGAGAGGTAATGTCAAAAAACAAGTAGATAGTTCCTGAGAAATGACACCAGACCCTACACACTAACATGCACAAAGACCCACGCACACACACAAAATTAAAATAAATGAATCAAATCAAATCTTTGTGTTAGTGAGACCCAGCCGGTAATTACATAATGGCTCACATCCTTTTCTGTGTCCTAGAGGTCTCCTGGCCCCTGTCAGACATCAGGTCTGAAGTGTTGCTTTCCGACTTCCTGTACCACACCGCATGCTTGCCTCCTTACTGTTCCTGGCAAATGTTCAATCTGCAGGAATGCTCTTCCTCCACATTCCTACACAACCACTCACTTCCTACACGTTCCTCAATACAATCTCATTACAAAGGATTGCAAGTCTAAAATGGCACACAGTGCACCCCCTGCTTTGATGTAGTTTCATTCAGAAAGCTGAAACCATTTGCATACTCTTTCTGCTTGCTTGTGTTACGTTGGTGTTTCTAGTAGAATTTAACCTCAAGGAGTGGAGAGACTTTGCCTGGGCTGTTCATTGCTGCAGTGCATATGCCCTGATTACTGCCTCCAAGTTGTAGACAGTGGATAAATACTTATGCAATGAGGGTCAGTCATGATGAAAGCCTGGATGAGTCTCAGCAAATCAAAGCGTATTTGAATACCAATCATTTTTTCAGGCAAATTGCTATTATGTCTTTTGATCTCAACAATCCTGTTGTTCTTTTGTAATCTCAAGTGAATACTGTAGCAGTGGCATGCTGCAAGCATTTAACCAATTGTTAATAGATAGATGGATGAAAAATGAATGAATGAAAAGCCTATGCATCAGTCATAGTCGACAGAGTACCAAATGCTGCTTTCCCACTGTGGGGTATGTACATATAACTTGTCTAGTTGATAATCACTCAAAAATATTTATAACATTTCCCACATTTTATTTTAATATTGTATTCAGACATAAAGCTATTATTTTCAAATAGAATAGGTGCTACAGTAAAGTGTATTTCCAGTTAGCATAAAACAAAAATGTTTCTATGTGTTCAAACTATCTTCTATAAATAAAATTCTACTCTAGTGTTCAAAAAGAAACTAACACAAGAGTCATGATTCAGAATACAGGAAGACTGAGCAGAATACATCATGAGCCGAGGTTCAAATGCCTCTTTCACTCTGTGACCTTAAACCCGTCCTTACACTTTCTGGGTCTCCCATACCCAAGAGCACTTGGGAAACACAGACTAGACTCAATAGGTCTTTAAGATAGAAAAGAAAAAAATAATAATAGAGGACATAAAGTTGGGGAGAAGCAAGGTAGGGGTGAAGAGGAAGGGGGCTCTGAACATGATCAAAATGCATTGTATGAAATCCTTAAATCAATAAAAAGATTTAAAAAGAAACATATCATACAAACGAATGACAGGTGTCAGTATTTATTAAAAATATACTACATTGGGCTGGAGAGATGGCTCAGCAGTTAAGAGCACTGTCTGCTCTTGCAGAGAACCCAGGTCTGGTTCCCAACACCCACATGGTGGCTAACAACTGTCTGTAACTCCAGTTTCAGGAGATCCAATGCCCTCTTCTGATCTCTACTGGCACTGCACAACATGACATACATTCAGGCAGTATACTCATATACATAAAATAAAAATGATACTATGGAAATGGGCAATATGCCCCAATTTTAATCGAAGAATTACTGGCAGCTAATTATTGCTGGGTAAAGAAAAATGATCTTCTTAAAGGGGAGGAACTCTAGAGGTCAACTAGACCTCAGTGGATGAGCTTGCACTGAGGTACACCTGGGGACACTAACTTGACATGATGGGCCTTAACACAAACAACAAAATGCATGAATCCCAGCAGGGGTGCTACAGGAGTATATCACTGTGGAAGGGGGTATAAAGATAATTAAGATGTTCTGCATGAAATACACAGAAATTCGATACAAAATTTACAATAAAAATATTTTTCAATGTACTCTTTTCATTCTCTGCTTGATATTTTTGCATATGCAATCTATAATTAAAAGATCATGTGTTGTATGCTACTGTAAAAGATCTATCTAGTCAGGTTCAGTCTTCCAAGTTAAGAACTGTATTTCCAAAAGATAGTAATGCCTACATAATAAGGACAGGTTTGTATGTATACAAAAGTTAAATGTGCTGGCATGGTGGCATGCTTGTTTAATCCCAGCCGGTGGGAGGCAGAGGCAGGTGGATCTCTATGAGATCGAGGCTACTCTGGTTCACATTGTGACTTCCAGTTCAGCTATGACTGGAGAGACCCTGTTGAAAAACAACCAACAACAACAACAAAAAGTTAAATGTAAATAGATATTTATTTAGAAGTCTTTAAATATTAAAAAAAATAATAATAAGTTTCTGGGACTTGGTTCCCAAATCCATAAATTTTTATTAACATTATGTTCTTAATCATGAAAAATTAAATGAGTTACCTATATATCAAGTAACAAACAGTATGGAGCATAATGTTATATAAGGCTTCCTATATTACTTATAAGAAGTGGTATTGTTAAAAAGCATTTCTCTGCTTTCAAAGGTTGACTTCTCATCTCAACAAGACTAGAACTCCAAGTGAGTCCAGCCTCCACTAATGCGCCCTGCCCTCTGGCCTCCTGCTGATTACCATCCTCCGGGCCTCTGCTCCTGTCTTGATGCTTTAAGTGATGTTTGCTTCAAGAGCTCTTGCCTTTGCTGTGGTTCCTCCTAGAATAGTGCAGTTCTCAGCCCAGTGTGCCCTTCAACCCTCTGTGTCCCCAACATACCACTTACTTGTTTTGAATTTTGTGCTGTGGGGATGATGTGTGCGTGCTATGGTGTACTTGTTGAAGCCAGAAAGCAACTTGTAGGTGTTATTTCTCTCTTTCCACCATGTGGGGTTCCAAAGATGGAACTCAAGTCAAGAGACTTGGCAGAAAGTGCCTTTACCCCCTGAGCCGTCTCACAGTCTTGTAGCATGTTTTGAATGAGGTCATCCTGACATCATTTCTTAGCATTGATTGCCCCGGCACTCCCTTCTCCTTGTTTTTCTCTCTCATTCTTACCAGTTATGCTGCTTGTTCCTATTTCTTTTTCAGTATTTGCCTGCTCAGACTACAAAGTAGACTGCACCAAGTTTGGAGATTTCACTATTTTATTCTTTTTTGTTGTTTGTTTCTTATCACCAACCACTAGAAAAATTACATGACACTTCACAGAGATTATTGAATAATGAACGAAAATTATTTTTGGCACAGCTAACACATTTAATCACTGTATGACTTACTTCCCATCGGCGATGTTAACTGTTCTGAAGATGGGGTACTCTTCTGGGGCAGGTTTACCAGTGTGGTCTTCGAATAGAAAAACAGGTGATCTCCCAACCTCAACACCAACTTGCTGAATACCGTGCTCATTATATATAGATAAAAGGAAAGACTGAATTCCTTTTTTGGGTTTTACTGTAAATAATATTGAAAAATCTTCTGGAAAAGTCCCACCTACAAGAAGAAAAACGAGTTAGAAATTTCAGATTTTTGTTTCTAGACCACTTTTTTTATATGGCCTTAATACCTGAATTCAAAGAGTAAACAGTTAAACCAATATAATATGGTGGTTGTAGAGGGGACAGTATTACCCTTTTAAGCTTTCCTTGTGTATTAATCCAAGTTAGAGTCAGGCTCGAAACCAGTAATTTAGAAAACAGTGGTTATTTGAAAGTAATTCATAGTTAGGAAACACAATCATGGTGCCAGTTTGAAAGACATACCAAACACATTGTTTTAATTTTAATTTTTGTTATTTTTGTTTGTTTGTGTGTGTGTGTGTGTGCTTGTGTGTGTGTGTGTGTGTGTGTGTATGGGTTTGAGTAGATGAGTGTAGGTGCGCATATAGGCCAGAAGAGAGTGTCAGATTCCTTGGAGCTAGAGTTACAGGCAATTGTGAGCTGTCTGACAGGGGCACTAGGACCCAAACTAAGGTTCTCTCTACGAGTGGTACATTACATACTAAGCATAACATCTCTTAGTTGACCTTTCCATTTTTAACTGAGCTAATGATGCTACTTTCCCATAGAGCTGTTTTGGAAATTAAATAACATTTACCCAAAAGGAGTAAATTAATGTTGACTAGCTGGGTCAATTATAAATATTTTTAAATTGCTATTAAACTCCACACTAAAAAGTTTTTGTTTGCATTCCCACTAGCAGTGAATGAGCATTCCTCTTTCTCCACATCCTCTCTGGCATTTGGAGTCTTTAGTTCTCTTGATCTTTGCCAATCTGATTGGGGTAAGATGAAATCTTAAGGTAGTCTTTATCTGCATTTCTCTAATTACTAAGAGAGACTTTAGAGTGTAGGATGGGACTCCTATATGGAACCTCACCCACCAACAACTCAGAGACCACTGTGGAAGAGGAGGCAGAAGATTATAAGAGCCTGGACTGGTTCATGAACACAGGGAAGTGGAAGCTTCCAGGCCACTGGAGTCTTGCTCATGTAAGCCTGTAGCAGTGGTGACATCAAGCATGGGACCCATGGCTGCTCAATTAAACACAGGTCCAAAGGGAAGGTGAGAAATAGGTAGTGGGGCAGCACCAGATTGAGAACTATTTGAGTCTGATTGCTGCTAGGTGAAGGAGATGCTGCTACCTACATACGCCCACTGGATAGACTGTCTACAGTTCAGTGGATGCATTTACACTAAAGGACATTTGGGTACAAAAACACCTGAATGAATAGAATTCAGCATGTATGGAAGAGTGCATAGGGTTCTGTGGGGGGATAGGGGAAGGCATGGATGGGGAGGGGGGTCCGGATTTGAGTGGGAAATGTATGAAATTTTAAAAACTCAATTAAAAAGTGTTGGTTTTAAAATCCTCAGCAGTACCACCAAATTTCTCTACTTACCTATTAATTCATAATTTTGACTTAGTTGGAATGTATTATACATTTGTGCTCAGTAAATGAATGGAAAGGTCAAGCTAGGAAATGTTATGCTTGAAGCCAGGCATGGTGGCACACGCCTTTAACCCCAGCACTGGGGAGGTAGAGGCAGGTGGATCTCTATCAAGGTGAGTTTGAGGCCAGCCTGGCTAACACAGCAAGTTCCAGGCCAACTGGGGCTGCAGGGAGACCCTGCCTCAAAAAGACAAAAAAAAAAAAAAAAATGTTATGCTTGAACCCAAGACAAAATGCATACTAGACAATCCCTTTACCTCTAAACTACAATTTTATATTTCAATTTTGTTTATGAGACAGAATTTTTAGCTTTATGCTCATGAAAATAATTGGGAGAGAAATAATCATTCTTTATGCTTGCTATACGTATTGTAAATATATATTTAGGTAACCCTGTCTATTATAGAAGAAAACCCAAAGCAAATAAACTTTTCCTTAAAGTGAGTGCCTTAGCATGTTGAGAATCATATGAATTCTGACCCTAAGTTTATCAGGTATTTACCATAGAAGGCTCTTATCTGAAATACTCATGGCTAGAGTCATAGGCCTGAACATAAACGGGGTAAAACATTCATCTTGATACATTCTGCTGACTGGAGTGGAAGAAGATTCCACAGGCAAACATTGTGTTCATTCTCCATGAATAAAAAAAAAAAGATAAAACACCAAGTTAATTGAGTTAACTGCAGTGACCCTGAGATAATGAGCCAAGAATAAAAAATTCTAAACTAACTTCTCCAGATCTTCTAGAACATTTCTATTAGTCCATTATTTTTGTCTCTATCTTTTCAAAAACCTCATCATTTTTCCTATTATATATTTAAGATGTTTCAGTTTAAAAAGCAAATATTTTTGTTATTTAAAATATTAAATTGAATCTATAATATGATATAGACTTAATATTTTAAGAACATTTAGCCTTTAATTTTTTTTTTTTTTTTTTTTTTTTTTTTTTTGAGACAGGGTCTCCCTTTAGTCCCAGCTGTCCTGGAATTCACTATGTAGACCAGGCTGGCCTTGAACTCACAAAGATCCACCTGCCTCTGCCTCCCAAGTGCTGGGGTTAAAGGCATGTACCACCATGCCCAGCTCCTTTAATTCCTAAACTCAGAAAAATGTGCATTCATTATTTATGCACGTGATATATTGCTGTTGTTCATCAAAACTTAGAGCAAAGCAGAAAATACTGAATATTTAATAAATAAGTGTATTTTCAAAATACTTTAGAACATGGTACAGTAGGGTACACAAGTAATCCCAGCACTTAGGAGGTTGCAAGGCAGAACTATCACTAGTTTAAGACTAGCCTGGACTATCCAGTGAGTTCCAGGCTAGACTGAATCCAAGTGAGGCCACCATTACATCTCTGCAATTATTTTTTTACATTTAAAAAGTAAAAGAAATATAACTTTCCATACAAGAATATTTTGTTTATAATATTTTAACTTTTATTATATTTTTCTTTTGCTTAAAAAAAAAAAACCCTTCCTTTGAAAACAGAAACAAAACTTTTAGGTAGTGAAGGAGTAGGACACTATGGCGAATTTAAATGTTAACTTGTGAAGATCCTAGAGCATCAAAAAAGGACACCTGATAATATATGAAACATTGACCTATGGCCTCACAAGGTCTATGTTAAATATAACATGGTTTAGTTATAGAAACGTCTTTGAACCTCAGTTTACTTCTCTGTTAAATAGAGATAAGGACACCCAAATTCAAGGCTGATGAATTGGCTCAGTATCAACCACAAGTATTTGTAATGAGCTGCCTGCTTAGGAAATGTGATGCCAGGAATTTTCCTTTCTTCACTCAATTCCCTTTTCCTACATTTATCATAATTTCAACATTATTAATGGTCATTAGATCAATCAGAGCTTTCATAGAGAAAATAAAACATTTGCAAAGTCTCTTATTAGTACCATATGAGAGCCTATCAGGTAAAAATCTAACAAATTCTCTAGTCCAAGAAATCAGGTAATTATGAGAAATGACTAGCTTTATTAAACTTCATATAAGGATAATATACAAATTTCAGAATTAAGGTCTAACATAGAGATTTTTTTTCAAAGGAAACATTCACATCAATGTTAGTGAAATATGCACTAAATATGCCTAACCCACATGATGCTTAATTTAACCAAATCAACTAATAATGGTAAAAGTTTCCTCCAATCTCCATTCACTAATGAGCTCTATATGAGTACATGAAAATGATAATCATTAAATACTGTCTTGCCATTTTGTCATGTTGGAAAATGAATTATTAAATATTTAAAAACATATTTCTGTGACTGTGCTGAATTAGTTTTGGCAAATAGTCACTCTCATACATCATTGGTGTTTACAATGTATTTCCTGATGATACGAAAAATTATATTTCATACTATAACTGTGTGGTACATAGTACTATAAAAGACTAGTAACCAAACAAATAATATAGTACTGATAACAACAATAGTAGTAGTAGCAACAGTAATGTCAAAGTGAACATACCTGGAAATAACTGCTTCGTTGGGGCACTGATTTGCGCTTGCTTTGAAACTCTATAAGCAGTATCTGAACCCTTAGAATTCTTTCTGTTTGTGCAAAATCCTGTTGTTTTTGATATACCCTCTGGAGAATTGTGAAAATCTAGTGCTTTGAGTACATCAACTGGAGCAGCTGAAAGATGTGAAAAATAATAAAGAGAATCATTGAACAAATAGTTTGATACAAAAAAAGTATTATTTTGTTCCAATCTTTTTATTGATTAATTTCATTCTCTGGCAGTTTCATACATGCCTATAATGCATTCTGATTGCTCTCTCCCTCTTCCTTGTCTCCCTCCCATCTCTATCAACCCTCCTTCATCCCCGCCACTTGTTTTCTCAGATTCATGACATTTCATTTTGTTTGGGGACCCATTTAGTTTAACCAGGGCCATCTGTGTGACCACTGAATTGGAACTAGCCATTGGAGTCTGGTAGGGTCATGAGTAGGTACACAACTGAAGGCAATGATTTCTTCTTTTCTTGAATCTACTGTCAAATACAATAAAGTATGTATTTTTAACACAGGAACTAGTATGTCAATCCCATTTCTCAATTTATCACTTATTAAACCACCCTAACATTTGTATGGGAATTGGGGCATTGAGAGTTCAGGTGGTAATATAACCATAACAACATTCTTAAATACAAAATACCATAAATTAGAAATGAAATGTAGGCAAATAAAACAGAAGGTGGAGAATGTAGATATGTAAATATGTTGAAATGTTATATGATATATATATGTATATGTATATATGAGAATACATATGTATCTCTGTATTATAAATATGCATGTAGTTTTATTTTTACTTCTAAATTTTCCAGTTATTTCATAGAAAGTATTCCAGGTTTCATGACATAGACTGAAATTCCATGAACTTGCAAGATTTTTGTCTCCCCGACCCCCCACCACTTATGTGTCCTTAGGGTATCTAACACAGAGCTCTTGGTGCAAGTATAGATCTCCATATTTCAGTACATATAACTTTGTCCATCTACTGAGTAATCAATATAAAATAAGTTTGGGATCTTAAACATTCTCTGCATACTTGTAACTTCTTTGGGAAAATAGCCTGAATCAGATAAAATTTGCATAAGCCTACATCACTTACTTAAAGTGTACAGTTCAATGGTTTTTGGTATATATTATTAATTTTTTATTATATTAAACATACATACAATAACATTTTCATTATACTATTTTAAGCATACAGTTCAGTAATGTTACTTACACTCACAATTTTGTACAACCACAACTATTATCTGTTTCTAAAAGTTTATCACCCCAAATAGAAATGTCATTACTAGCATGAAATAACACCTATTCCCACCACCCTGGTATCCTGTAATTTACATTCTCATTCTATGAAGTTGCTTATTCTAGTAATTTTATATAATAATTTCAAACAACAATCCTAAAAACACTAAACACAGAAGAAGCTAAAACTCTATAATTCCAATAGTTACAGATCCAGAATATTCAAAGCATATACATTTAAGCATAATTCATTACAGTCAAAAGTTTTAAACAAATTAGGCTCCCTGCAAGAGACAAATGCACTAGTAGCATGTGACATATCTGATAGAATTCTATTCAGTCATTACAAAAGGTGAAATCCTGATACATTAAATGATCTGACCACCTCAGTGAGGTACACAACAAATGACCCCAAGATAATGAGCTAATCACAACATGGAAAACTCTCCAATACTGAAGATTCACTGCATGAGATAAACCAGACAGAAAAAAGACAAATTTGATTATTTCAGATCTTCAAATTCCCTGGTGCTCAACCATACATTTAATCCACTAAGCAAGTCAATACCTGAATCAGTGATGTAATACTTGTCTAAAAATGAATATTAGAAACTATATTGTCAATATTCTTAGGATTTACTGGCTTCTATCTATATTCAAAAATAAACAAGTATTTGGACTAGTCTGTGTGCTGGTCAATGTGTCACTCAGCATGCCTGAGATACAGTCCATGCATAGCACATTTAGATTCTAATTGTGGCGGCAGTTCTATGTTGCAGTAACTAGAGAAGAATTGGTGTCTACCTTTACAGGGGTACAGAGAACATGATTTTGTTCATTAATGACTGCATGTTGTAATTAATGAGATTGACTGAGAGTTTCAACTGTTAAGTGGAATTGCCACCAAATTTCACAGTGTACTTCTTTTCTTTAAAAAAAATCCTAATTTCTTAAGCTTGCTAACAGAACATAGGATGAAGGTTTATTTACAGAAGAGTTTATGCCGCCCCATTTTACAACTGCACTGGGACATCCACACTCAAATATAGCTCCTGTGACTTCCAGACAGCTGCATAAAATGGTGAGAGAGGTGACTTATAGCATTCTCAGCTTAAATAATGTTAGCCCCTCCCTCACATGCAGCTAAGGTCTACTGATTGGGTGGGAGTCCTTCCTCGACTCCTTGACAAGCACAGGAAGGAGGTGTGACTATAGCTTGCCAGCATAGTAGTCAGAGGATACCTCCAGGTGACACTCCACCCCTTCCTCTAGTTCTTACATTCTTTCCGCTAACCTCTTTCGCAAAAGTCCCTGAGCCTTGGAGGGGGTGGTAGGTGTGGGATGATCTTCCTCCCACTGTGGTAAGGCACTGAACTTTTAGGTCTCTGCATCATCTGGGCTGTTGGCCCACTTCAGTGGGATTCCATCTATTGTAAAAACACAAACAGCAAGAAGCAAGAACATCTAAACAGTGGTTGCTATAATAACCTATGGGTGTAATAACAAAAGCTTGGACAGCACTTTAGCAGGTGCATCACATCCATCTAACGAAACAATTGTAGTGGCTTCCCCACTGGGGCCTGTATCCTCCCCTGCCATGGTGGGGGGGGGGGGTTGGCCTGGTCTACAGCACCAGATGTGTGTTCCACCCCTAGGAGTGGGCATTATAGCCAATCGAAAATTTGCTGGTTGTACATACACTAGATGCACCACTACTTGCACCAGCAGGAACATCTTGTTTGGTATGTTAATAGTGCAGCACAAAAGGTCCATCGTTGAGCAGAATTATAGAGGAACCCCCCGACCCCCGGCCAGCTGCATATTTCCTTCTGGCACCATGAAAGCCACCTATCCAGTTGCAGGGAGTTTCTAGCTTAGTCCAATCTTGATTTCTCCCTCTCCCACACTCACATCATGCAGTGTCTACAACAATAGGGTTTTTCCGCCCACTTCTGGAAGTCAACCCAGCTCTGGCACTGGGATTTTCATTAAACAATTGTATTGCTTCTGAAAGGGCTTTCTTTCATCCCAGTCCGATTCTTTTTTTTTTTTTTTTCTTTACTGTGTATCAGGAGAATTTTTATTTCTCCTTTATTCCCATAGTTCTTTGTACATCCCTCTTCCCCCCTTTCCCTTTAACTACCCCCTTTGTTCATATTTCTCCCTTAGTAACACCTTTCTCCCACTATTCTCTCTTGAAGTTCCTTTTTTCCCTTTACCTCACAGGTTTTCTTCCATATTCCTGGTCGCTGCAGTTGCATCAGGATATGCACTCAGTTATAAGGATTTGGTGGATCTAGAAACTGTTATACTAAGTGAAGTAACACAGACTCAGAAAAACAAATGATGCATGCTCTCCCTCTTTTGTGGATCCTAGCACAGTATACTTCTTATAAAGACCGCATATTCAAAGACTTAATGAGAATCGAAATGGGATTGATTCTAGTATCAGGAGCTACCATCATGACAATTTATCGCTTCACAAACTATATACTGATCAGTATTTTGCTCCAGAGAATTACAATTTCAATAAATATTTACTTATAGTGACTCTTTGTCACAGAATGTATGAATAAGTAATTAAATGTAGGCTTACAAACAATGTACACATGATCTTGTCCTTAGTTTGTTACACTTAAGGAGTACTGACCTCTACAGCTACAGACATACATGGATGGAGCTTCACAATCCTGCCTTGTGTGTTATCGTGAATATAATGTCCTCTAATTATAAAGTCTGATTCATCTATTTAATGAAGCAACCTAGCAAATGAAAATCAATGTAATACTGAATACACTATAGCATGCACTAATTAAATAAAGAAAAATGTGAAAACCAGGCATTTTGAAGGAGTCAAAGATTGTAGTGCTGAATTCAATTTTTGAACATGTTTTTAAAATGATAATAGTATTTTAAAACTTTGTTTTCACTAATCCTGCTGGCAATGGTCATTTTATAGGCTAATATAACACATGGCCATTCTTTTACCATAAAACTGAGAAAATGATACCTGTAGTAATGTCCAGACAGCCTAATCTGTGGCAGTCACCAGACTCAATTCTTTTTTAAAAAATTTTTATTATTTTTATTTTCTGTGTATGAGTGTATTGCCTGCATGCATGTAAGTGCACCTTCATCATACAATGCCCGTGGAGATCGAAAGAGGGTGTTGGATACCCTGGAACTGGAGTTACGGATGGTTGTTAGCAGCCATCTGTGTGCTGAGATTTTAATCAGGTCTTCTGCAAGACCAGTCAGTGCTCTTAACCACTGAGCCGTCTCTCCAGCCCACCAGACTCAATTCTTTAAAGGCACTAACCTTCACAAATAACGTGTTAAATCCCCAGTGTGTAGATGAGAGAAATGAGCATCAAAGCCCAAGCTAAGGGCACTCCCCAGGTTTGTGCAATTATTAAGCATGTTTTTTTCCCTCGCACTCTCACTGTTTTACCCTAGAGATGCAAACTGCAAAAGGAACCCTAAAACATATGTATTATAGACTAAAATTGTCTTGAGTCAGTTAATTGATTCCTGCTGTTGATATTTATTTTTAAATTAAACTCAATTCAAATTTCAAGATATAAATTATTCAGAAAGAGAATTTTGCTGAAAACCACAGTGTGTTATCCACTTATTTTATTTTATATCTTGCTCTGAGCTGAGCAAGAGCCCAGAGTAGATAAGAACATTGACATAAAGCTATAATTCAATGAAAATTTTAAAAAGAAGAAAGAACATAGCCTCATGGTTGTGATCAAAACTGAGCATCCATAAATAACACACAGAATAGAGCATGGAGCATAGCTTCCCATTTCTTCAAAGTGTCCTTTAACACATGACCTCTCCAAGAACACAAACTTGCCACATTTGTTCCCTTTTAATTTGAAATTGGTGTGCTAAGAACACACTTCTTTAAGATTCAAAAGAGGTTCAGCTTTTAAAGTTTGATGAAGTTTCATAGAACGGTAAAATGAAATCACAATTCAGACATTTAAACACAGACAAAAAAGGGTGGGGGGATAGATAACAAAGGTTTCAATTAAGTTATTTTTCTAAATGACATATAAAGTTACTAAAAAATAAAATTCAATGAAGTGAGTCTGATTTTTTTTCTTTCCACTGAACTAAATGATAAATCACTTTGAAATTATGTTATTTTATATCATAATACTAGTATAATCATAGCATTTTTTTTTTTTACTTCATGTTTCAAGTAATTCCACTGTTTAAATTCCTCAGCAAACCTCAGACTGCCAGATGGTATCCACATTCCACATTCCATGCATTGAAATCGTGGTGATCTGGCCATAATCTGTTTCCCTCCTAGTCCTACACCCCCCTTCCCTGTATGTCCATTCTGATATCTCACTGCTCAGTACGTACTAACTCAGTCAGTGCCAAAGAAATACTAATTGAGACATTCTAAAAAACACCACATTATTTTGTCTGCTTTCAGGGCTTAATAAATTCTATATGCACTATCTGAAACACCTAGCCCCACACTTGATCAGTAATAAAATATAACCAATATGCTGTCTTTGGAAAACATTGCCCCTGTCCTGAAGCTTAGTTAAGTATGCATTCCCCTTCCCCTAGTAGTGGACCATTAACACTTAGCTTAAATAATTTGCCTAGATTTGACTTTTATTTCCAAACTAGAAAGGAATAGATATACACACAAATATGATGTATACCATGCTCATATGCTCAAACATGTACACACACATCACCAAGGGCTATTTAAAAAGCTGAAAATGCATGAAAATGTACAAAGTAACTTCCTCTAAGCTCTGTGTACTTTCTCGTGAGGAAATGGAAATTTAGAAGCCTTAGTGGACATTCTATTTGTTCTAACAGCCTCTTGGGCGCCCACATCAATTTGTCAGTTTGGTCCCAGGTCTTGGATCCTTTCTTCCTGTCTCCCTCAGCATCCACATGGATTGCCTATCTAACATCTCACAATGCTTTCCCTGTTCTGCTCTTTAGGTATTTCCTCCCATAAGTTACTTCACATATGACTATGACCTGTATTATAATGTGCTGAGCATTCTAGCTGCCTCTGAATTCCACCTCTGCTACTCAGTTTCCATGAGATTGAGACACACAGCAATATGCCAGCCTCCCTGGGCCTCAGCTGAAATACCTGTAAAAGGTCTGGAATGAAAATCTTAACCTCAAAGATCATCTTTGCCAGTTGCCATTTGTTACACAACTCTACAATACTGACTGGGGACATTGTTTCAATGAGTCAAGACTGTCTTCCTGTGTGGATGCTTAGCTACTGCCTCAAGTAAAAATGGTTTTACATTTTTAAATGATAGAAGCAATGAAAGAGTAATGTTTCATTAGACATTAGAACCATATGAAGCAAACAGCATCCATATGTGAAGTTTAGGGACACAGTTACACTCACTAATGTATCTGTTACTCATAGCCCTTTTTTACACCCTAATGACAGCATTCCTAAGGTTCAACAAAGTCTACATGGCTCATAATGACAAAGATATGGGAGTGAAGTATTTTCCTTTTTTGTTGTTTTTTTGTTTTGTTTTGTTTTGGTACTACTTTAGTCTGAACTTAAGGCTTCAACATGCCAAGCACTCTACCACTGAGCTATACCCCAGTCTATTTTTTAGGTTTTAGACAAAATTTCACTAAGTGGCAAAAACTGGCCTTGAAATAACTTTATTGCCCAGAATGATCTTCAAATAACAATCCTCCTTCTGCCTCCTGACTACCTGAGATTATAAGCCTTCACTATCAAGCCTACCTAAATTATCTTTTCTCTAACCATTATCTACAATCTCACAGATGTATACAATCTCACAGATGAATCTGATGTGCATTCAGTGATAAATCTAGTAGATTCGGATCTAGTCAACATTTTGGCCCAAGCTCATAGCATAAGATCCTTCAGGAGCTGTTTATTTAACTTCCCTATGTGGGTTATGTGACCCTCTTAAAGCGTCTCATACCCCCTCCCTGGTTACCATATGGGAATGACTTTTACAATATGGACATAGTCTAGACAAAACCTCTATCTAACCTTGCAACCAAAAATTTAATCTTATTGTTTGAGATCATATAACACTATCTCAGCTTGCTTATAATGTAAAACAAACCTACAAGGTCTTGGGCTCCTTTTAGGACCTGGTCATATAGCTTTAATCCTACATGACCTTTCCTTGCCCTTGACCCAAAAAGTATATGAATGTATGTTATGAATATTACACAAGTGCTACAAGCAGTAGGTATTCACTAGAAGGAATTTCAGCCATCTATGTTGCAAACAACAGGTGAGATTACACTGATAACATCATTTTGTAGCTATGTATGCTGTTCTAGGTCAGTAGGGCAGAAAGGATAAATGTCCTAATAAGACAAATCTTTCTGCTTTTTCCTTCTCTGTTTCCTAATGTTTATACAGTATCAATAAAGGAGTTAGGACTTTGTTTGTGAACCCAGTTCTGAAGCAATCAAGTCCCCTCTTAGCTCAAATGGATACTAAGAGTGTTTTGATCAGGCATCACCATAATATAGAATCACATACAGTCATAAACCACTTTGCTCCTCTTGCTTGATTATCTCATTGTGACTCTAGCCTATAAGCATCAAGCATGAATTAAATCACAATATGATTTTCCTGTTACAGATGTGCATCACCTAATCTTCCCCAATAACTCTCTCCCTCTCTCTCTCTCTCCCTCTCTCTCTCTCTCTCACTCTCTCTCTCTCTCACTTTTTTATTACATTTGTAACGTCCTCCTTTAAACCCACTCCTCTGACAATGAACATCAGTGCTTTTGGAGCTTCTTGTTATATTGCCAAGGCACAATGACTGAGGCACAGGGAATAATCCATGGGGATACACTGAATGAATGAATGGATGAATGAAAGGTGAATGAGGAGACATATCCTGCCTCTGAGCTGAAGCATCTTTTCTATCAGTCTGAGAAAGGAAAGGAAGGTTAGAAGTGATCTTTGGCAATGTCAGTTCGAAGAGCTTAAGTGTGGTCATTTCCACTGCTTGATCCAGGTGTGGGTAAAGCCATGGGTCAGAGCGGTAGTTGAAGTACAGATGCTTTCTTAACATCCAAGATTTAGCTTGCTCATATCAAAAACACACAGGAAGCATACCATTCCAGATGGAAGCTTAATCATTTTAATGAGAAAAAAAATTAAAAAACCTTCCACCCAAGTTCAGTTTAGCTGTTTCAAGTAGGTATCAAAAAATAATAAGACCAGAACAATCCCTCAGCAGATAAGGGCACCTTCTGCCAAGCCTGAAAATCTGAGTTTGATCCTTCAGAGCCACATGGTGGAAGGACAGAACCAATTCCCTCAAGCTGTCCTCTGACCAGCACATATGTGCCAAACACATCTATATGTACTAAATAAATAAAATTTAACAAATGAAAATGAATTTCAAAACAGTAATAATAATGGGTGTAGGTGGTATTGGGATATAAGCTTGAAAACAAATATTTAAAAGAAGTAGTACTAATGGATATAGGTGGCATTGAGGTATAGGATTAAAACAAGAGAGAAAAGTGACCATTATAATTTACCCATTGCAAATATTCTGATGGTTTTCAAGTCATAAGACTTCTTAACGGAAGCTTACAGTTAAGATCTGCCTATTAGTACCTCAGTTTCCGTGGTTGAAACTGCTCAAACCCAGTGGATATTATCTTTTTGTCTACGTATCTGTACTTGGAGTAGCTGTACATGATATGTTTATTCCTGGTTGTATACATGTGTGTATATAACTGTGTGCATATGTGTACATGACTGAGGTCAAGGTGAGTGTCCTCTAGCATGCTTCACTTTACTTTTAAGAACAGAGTCTCACTGAATCTGGAGCTCATTGATTCAGCTAATCTGGCTGGTCACCAAGCTCCTGGGATCTGCTTGCCTTTGCATAGCCCTGCCTAGTGCTGGGGTTAAAGATATACATCCCCATCCTTTACATGAATGCTGGAAATCCAAACACAGGTCTTTATGCTTGTGTAGCAAGGACTTTTCCCACTGAGTCATCTCTCAAGCCTCAGCAATTATCATCTATATGACTTTGTGTAAATTATATAACCCTGCCAAGAATTAATTTTTCAACTGAACTTCATTTGGGAATTTAACATAAGAGATTTTAATCTCTGATAATAGAGCCTCAAACATAGCAAGCACTCAACAAAAATAATATATAATGCTTACTTCCTGAAAATTCAAAACTTTCTGAGCATTTTTAGCAATCCCAGTGAGTGCCATCCATATTTCTCCAAAGCTACAATTAAGCTGATTCCTATTATCTGCTTTTCCTGTCTGCCTTAAGAAACCTCTTTGCAGTAGGTAGAATACTGAACCGATATCTCTAAAAGTTCACCACACATCACCCATAAAAACATGAACCACTTTACAATCTTTCCAGCATGTTCTTATACTACTCCGGAAAAATACAATGTCAGGAAGGTTTTTAGACACTTTAGTACCTTAACCATAAAATGGGTTTGGAATCAATATTTTCATGTTCCCCCTTCCCAGGGTCACCTTGTAGACTAATGTGGCAGTATTATACTGACATTAGCTATTTTATAATTTTCACCTTTTTTCCCTCTATCACATATGAGTTGACATAAGTATGAGTTAAACATAGTAACCCTGACCTGAGTGCATGCCTGTAATCTCAAAACTCAAGAAGCTGAAACAGAAGGAATATCTCAAGTCTGAGGTCATCCTAGGTTAAGGCAGCTTGGGTCATGTAGTGAGTTCCAGGCCAGTCTGGACTACACTGTGAGACTCTGTCATAAAAAAAAATAAAAATAATAGTGTAAAGTATTTTAAAATCTTTCCTCTGACACTACTCCTTAAGTTCATAATTACATATACATAGCATATCAGTCTTCTATAATAAGCTGAAATGAAGTACTAAAAACTAAACTGATCTACATTCTTCCATATTTAGAAAGATATGTGATTCATCTTTAAATGACCATAAAGTATAAGATAATGCAATAGAAATTATATATTTATCCTATATCTCCATATAATTCATTTTAGTAGTCATCATTTAAAAAAAACTATCTGTGCCTTTAATCCCAGCACTTGGGAGGCAGAGGCAGGTGAATTGCTGTGAGTTCAAGGCCTACATAGCGAGTTTCAGGCCAGCTGGGACTACAGGGAGATCCTGTCTCAAAAACACCATAAAAAATAAAATTATGTGGAAATCTAATCTTTTTAAAAGGTCAGGAAAGTAAAAATGGAGATAAGTGAGTTGATTGTATCAATAATAATTTGTAGCATGTATTTAAAAATCTTATACGTGTTGATTTTGTATTAATTACTCTTAGATATGGGGAACGATCAACGATATCATTTCAAGTTCAGTTTTCCTCAAACAGTTCTTCAGTCAACTCAAATATATTACTTTTCTTTTTCTTTTTTCCTTTTTTTTTTTTTTTGGTCCTTTTGAGACAGATGTAAGAGTGAAGTGATATAAATGATGGGAATTATTAAATAGATAAAACCTAGATTCTACTAGTACCTGAAAACCCAAATAATTTATGGTAAAATTACATTCCAAAATTATCCAACTCTACATTTTATATTAGAGAAAACAAGTTTTCTACCTTTAAATATTAATAAGCCATCTGTTATACATGACAGACTGAAGTCATACTAGAGAAAAATTAATCAAGAAAAGGTTTCAGGGAACTTTGTAGCATGGTCTGTGGCATCAGTTAAGAAAGACATAAACTCCGCAATGAGAAAATCATATCTGAAAAAGGTCTCTAAAATCACAGGAGCTTCCTTTACACTGGTGGTTTTTGCTTAATTGAATTCTAGACAAAAGTAACAAGTACAAAGAACCTGAAGCAAGAATCAGCTCAGAATGAAATGGCCTCCTGGTAAGAACAGGAATTCTGTAAGACATGAAGTCAGAGATATAAGAATGGTGTTGTTTTCAAAGAATTTGTAAGTCTTAAGAGGGAAGAGATCTCCAAGGAGACTTGATTATATTGCAAAGGGCATGGAAAATGTTGGAAGATTACCTGGAGACAAGGAGCCAATGTTTTTAATGACTAGTTTTTCAGTGCAGTATTAACAAAAAATTGAAAAGAAACTGATTTTTTTGACAACACAAAGATTTCTGTATTGAGAAAATCAGTACTGGAGGGACACCAGAGCCTAGTCATGTGGTCTTAAGGAAGCATTTGCAATCCTGCAGGTATGAAATGTGGCATTCTTGGTTAGAAGATGATGTACTGGGTCAGAAACTGAGAATGCTCCAAAGGCACATATGAGTAGGTAAAGGGTTGTACATGGGCTGTGAGATAAAGGGGTGAGAGCTCAAAGCTGATTCCAAGACTTTGTTGTTTGAGCAGCATAACTGATCACAATTTCATTGACAGAGACTGATAAAACAGAGTGAGGAAAAGGTTTATTTAGTAGAAGAGATCTGCAATTCAGTTTGGAGAATGCCAACTTTGAGCTTATTTAAATGCCACTAGAACTAGTCTGAATCAGCCATCATGTTTACAAGCCTGTAATAAAGGAAAAAGATAGGCTAAAGTAAACCTTTTGGCGTTGACAGTCTAACAATATTATTCAGTGCTATAATTAACTTAATTATATCGTTATTTTAAACATGGCTAATATAACTTCCCATAGTAGAAATCAGTAGAACTTAAAATGATTTTTAATAAATGTTTTTCCTCTTAATCAAAAAAGGGCTAAAGCTCTACATTAATCATCAGAATTTTTTTTAAAACTCACAAATGCAAGTTTATGTTCTAACAATGTGGATAATCACAAGAACAATCAAATAAGGGTTAGAAACATTATTACATATTTGTCTTATAGAAGGCTTTAACAAATAGGTAGGCATATTTTTATTTCAAAATTTTCTAAAAATAGGATTATTGATTATTATATTTGTGGCCTATCATGGCCACAACTCCCTGTAAGTTGAGACTTAAAAGTGTACACATTACTATTGAGAGCCTCAAGTGACATTTTAATAGGATGGCTATTTGAGAAAAAGTAACATGGTCCCAGAATACTGATGATATATCAGAGAATTTAATGGAGACAACCAACTAGGCCCATCTCCTATGTGCAGAGACCCACTATACACTGGCCCTACCAAATTAGCAATAGTACACGTCTTTTTAAATTAGTCTCATGTTTCTATGCTATGCAGAAATATATATCCATATGATCTTGTATATTCTACCCTGTTCCTCAGCCCTACCTCATGTTGTACCCCGTTTCATCCTCTCTAGCCACACTGCCTTTTTTCAAGTCCTTTGTTTTAAACCCATCATAGTGCCAAGTCCTTTTGGCCTCAGGCTTTCATATCACTTAGAAGGCCTTCTCACTTCACTTCATTATTCAGTGCTCAACTGTTCTTTCCCAAGAGACTTTCATTGATTCTACTGTGTTTCTATTCTGTATTTTCCTGCATCCATACATCATTATTGTGGTTCTACATTTACTTAATGTGACTATTCAATCAACAATAGTATGCGCTCTGGACAGATGCATGTATGCAGAATAAATAATTCTTAATACACATGACAGAATACATGAAATCCAGTGTGGGATGGGTTATGGGACAGGTTCAGATAGGGGAGGAGGTCTAAATATGATTAAGATGCATTGTATGAAATGCACAAAAATTCAATTAAAAATATACATTATAAAAAATGCTAACTATGAAAAGATGTACTTGCTAAATCTGTGATTAAATGAATGAGTTTAGAGCACATAATAGGGGTTTAACACATAGGTGTTTAGTGAACACATGAATGATGGAGCATATGAAATAACATTTCACAATCACTCTTGTAGTAACACACATACCCTGTGATAGCACAGACTGGCATACTGCCTTGCATTATAGCTAAACATCTATACACAAAAATGGAAACTCCTTTGCCACTCGAAGCTGTTGAGTAGCCTCAATATTCAGCATCATCATGAAATAGAAGCTTATATGAACTAACAAAGTGGATGCTGGATGGTGAAGAAACAAAAGACAAGGCGAGAATGGATTGTTGAAAATGCAGCATTTCTCATTTATAAATGGCCAAACTATTTTAAATGCCCATTTAAAAAATAGTTATTTCCTATAAAACCACTGGACTTTAATGTTGAGATAAATAAAATTCATTGACATTTAATGCACTATATGTTCTGAAAAAAAATTAAGTTTTCTATATTGCAATCATTTGAAATGTTCAAGTGCTAATGATTTACACATAGCAATAATTACCTTCCATCTAACTTCCAGTGTCTGGTTACACAAACTGGACATACTGTTGTTTAAGAATATGTTTGTTTTCTATTACAGTAAACATTATGCTGAACTGTGCTCCAAAATAATTTGTCAAACACTATAAAATACCAATACTTGAGTTCCATTCAAAATCTATTCAGTAAAAATCCTGAGGTTTTGCATTGGAAACAACTGTGATACTAAGCCAGAAAGTATTAGCCATTCTCTTTGCATTGGTAAAGATCCTGTTTATAAATCGATTCATTCCTTCATTCAACATTTTATTGTTTATCTATTGTGTTCCATACAGGGGATAAAAAACAATTATTTTTTAAAGATGCATTTCATGTTTTTATTGGAGCATGAAGATATTTTGTGATAAGAGTGTATGCTATGAAATGTCATCTACCATGGCCTTCATGGTTGAAGTGAGGTATCTCTGGAAGGTATGATATCTGAAACTTGAGTATAAATCAAGCTGGGAGACTTCTCAGGGTGGAGGTCATAGCTTGGCCTAGAGACAACTGGATGGCAATATTTTCAGGAAGTCTGAATGATGCTAGATTATATAGACTCAATAAATTTCCATAAAAATTTACAGCAATTTATATATACCAACACATGTGCCACATCTAAGTCTATAGACGATCGTCTTTAGATTGTTGGGCTGTACTCAACAACCTCACTTCATTCGAACCATTTCCTCAAATGTCTCTTTCATGACCCTGATCCAAGTGCTATGGATGTGGAAAATAAAATTGGTACTTGTCTTACTGCTGTTAGTGCAACAAAATGTGCAATAGATAGCAACAGAAGATTTCTTAAAGACATTTTCCCCAAAATCTTTATAAAATAACTATCAATTTCTAATACTTGATTATTTGTATGTGTCTTGCTCAACTGAAGATGATACTTCACAACAGAAAAAATATATACAATATATGAATTATTTCTTAATCCAAAGAAAGATTTGTTTAATTAAAGTGATCACAGAGGTAAGTCATTGCTTCTAATTGCTAAGAAGAGCCAGTTAATTCCAAGTAACTTGCAAAACAGATGAAATTTTCAGAAATAAATATGTGATACAAATATTTCCAATTGACATTTTACAGATTGATCTTCTTGCATTAAAACTTCCTTTCTTGTATACCAGTAGAAATAAAATGGTTTATGATGCTATCAGAGCAAAAATATCTCTTCGTCTCTTAAAGAAAACCACAGTCCTAAAGGCAATCAGTAATTCAAATATTCAGAGGCATCTTTGGAGAGAATGTATGAAATGGTTTTCCACATGAAAACCTTGAAAGTAGTTCTAACTTATTTGATTTTAGTGCCTGAGTAAAGGAAAGAGCAGACTGTGGAGATAACTCAGATGGTAACGTGCTTGCCAAGGGCCTGAATTCAATCAAAAGGACTCATGTAAAAAAGTTGGGCATGATGACAAGTGCTTCTAATCCCAGCGCTGAGGAGGGAGGCAGAGACAAGTGGACTCCCAACCTCTTGGCCTGTCTCTACCACTTGCAAAGGGAATGTATGGGATTAAAAGAAAAGATTGATGGTACCTGAGGAATGATAACAAATACTGGCCTCCACAAACATGCAACTTCACACATGTGCAACAGTTCACATGTGAGCATGCACACACAGGCACATGCAAAGAAAAAAAGGAAAAGAAAAAAAGGAAAAAGGAGATGAGTCACTGCTTATATCATTGTGTGAGGTGGTCCTCAAACCTTCACTTCATGTGACTCTAACTAAATTTTAATCTTGTTCTAATCTTCTAAATGAAGAAAGATTATAATAATACAAATGCTGAATAGCCTAAGTTCTGTCACCATAGTAGACACTGGGGACACAAACTAGATTAAAGTTATTATTCACCCTACAATGTCTAAAACAAAACTGATGTTTGAGTAACTTCAAAATAAGGAGTGTTTTATTTTTTGTAGGCCCTGTATCTTAGGCTATATTCTCCACATTGATTACATTCCAAAAATCTTTTGAATAGTGAGGTCTGTTGTTTGTGCACTGAGGCTAATAAGCTACTACACAACCATCAGTTCCCAGAAATAGCACATGACTCCCTGTTTCTTGAAACAGATTCTTATTAGAAATATCAACAGTTGAGTTCCCTTCTTACCTGATGAAGCCAAGTTGACTCCAGTCAAACCATGAACACTAATAGATACAGATACGAAATTATTAAATTAGTCAAAGGACTCAAAGTAATATTTAACAGCTTCAAACAACACTCTTTTGAGGGATCCATCACCTTGAAGCTTAGGTTTGTCCATAAAGAAAAAGAAATGAGCACCTACCATCAAGTTTAAAGTAGACTGAATAGCTACCTGAATTGTAACAAAGAAGTTCAAAAAGAGCTCCTTATATACCTCCTTGTAGGAACACAGAGCATTCACACAGACAATGTGCTTTCTACTGTGCTGCAACTGCATAATTTGTGCATCAACTTTAAGCTACAAGGGGCTATAGCCATAAGTCAAATCAAGGGTTTTATGTAAAACATTAAAGTACTCATAGGCAAGGCCAAACTGTGGGCATTGAGCAAGATTGTCTTTGATACTTGAGTCTACTACTTTCTATGTGATGTTAGACAAGTAAATCAATTTCTGTTTTCCAGTTACTTCATGTGTCAAATGGGTATTCTGATTAAGGAAATAGTCAAAATGAAAAGAAAAAGATTCTACATGGAAGTATTTTCAACAGAGCCTGGTACATAAACATCACACATTCAATGTCAATCCTCAGTATCACATCTACCTGGAAATATGAGGGAAAGTGTCACAAAATTGGGACGTTATAGTTAAAGACCAAGATACAAAATATGAGGCTATGTGAGATAGATTAGAAGAAAGCAACTCAGAGAAAGAGATCAAAAACATGGAGAACATAGGCAAGAGCTTTACCATGGCCCAGGTGCAAGGTCAGTGAGGGTAGACTGGGAAAGTGAGGAGTGATTTATCACAGGATGGATGTACGATGGCAGCACATTGTAATGTCCACTCTGTATCATTAGACCATGTAGACAATAACTCTAGTCCTCAATGAAAATGAAGCATCATCGGTATTCCAAAGAAAGCAGTAAGCTATGTTCCTCTCCTAGGCGCACCTCCAAGGAGCGAAGCAAAAGACCACTTAATTGCATGGCTCTTGGTTTCCTGTAAAGCTAAGACCACCAAGCACGAAAATGCATTGGAGCTCTTACTGGTTTGTCAGAGACGGCAACTACCTCTCTGGCAGCCATCCTTTCAGGAAGCTGGATGTGAAAGTCACACTGAGGAAGGAAAGCCAAGCACACACGGGGTCTAAGATTCACTCCCTTCAGCCCTGTTGTCAGTTTTCCAATGAGACAGAGGAAGGAAGTTTCTACTGATACTTTATGAGCTTGAGTTCTATGAATAGGGACCTTCATTTGCGTGTCCAGCCCCAGACCATTCAAGAGCAATTAAATTTGGTTAAAATAAGAAAGAAATGCATTCTAAAGGGGATTGCAAAAGTTGATTGTGCGAAAGCACTTTTACACGGGTTTGTTTTAGTTCTCATTTGTCAAGTTGTATTTAAGCTGGTCTCTTACTCTGAAATATGATAACCTTTCTTTTCTCCGAGTTCTTTCTGCTAAATTAATAGCAGTGTCTCTAATTCCATGCACAGCAAGCAAAGAGTTTGTTTTACCAGATAACAATAGGTCTGGTAATCAGCCAATGTCTAAAGAACCACTAGCCAAGTCAGTAGTAGGCCAAAGACTGCAACTGATAAATAGATATTACTCTCTAAATTACTTTAAAATTGTCTTTTCATCTTCTCTACGAACTAGTATTATGCATGCCGTCCTGACATAACTGTAAGTAGAGGGAAAAAAAAAAGAATGCCATGTCTTACCTATAAATTTTAAATCACGTTAAGGCTTTGAAAGAAGGAGAAATAAATGTAGTAGATGTGCTCTAATATAGACACGATTTAAAATTAAACTGAAAGTCATAGTTTTGAATTAAATTGCAAGGTAAATTAGGAGAAATAACGTCCAAATTTATAGAGACATCACACTGAAAACTATACTTAAAGTTGACCGAAGTGAGAGAATTAAAGGAACATTGTATGTGTATGTCTCCCTTCTTTACTAGAGAATAAAGCTTAAATGGTTCAGAAGGGAGGGAAGGAAGGAAGGGAGGGAGGGAGGGAGGAAGGAAGGAAGGATGGAAGGAAGGAAGGAAGGAAGGAAGGAAGGAAGG
>NW_008357164.1:1719921-1747498 GCF_000622305.1 Nannospalax galili
AAGTAGGTTTCTTCTTCTCCACTCCAGCCCAGGTCACTTTTCCCTAGAGTCAAATGAGGGACATGGATGTATAAAGGCGTAAGTGCAGACCAGCCTCAGCCCCCACTTTGGAGCTGCCATGTATTCCTAATGATTAAACCAACCGCTCTTAATTACTTCTCCAAAAGTGGGCCGCAGGAGAAATGCATTTTTTTTATCTGTTAAAATTCTGTCTTTAAAATACCTAAGCATAAATCATTAGAACATATAAAATGAAGGAGACAACTCACTAGTTATGACATCTTTGTATTAATGCACTTTAATATGATTGTAGGAACTCATGCTAAGCCCTTCCATAGTATCAGCTTCAGGTGCCTAAGAACATAGATTCCTTTCCTGAAAAATAGATTGATTGGTCAAAATACTAGCTCTTGAAGATTATTTCTAGAAATTCACGTTGAAACATAAAATTGAATTATTCTTCCCTTCATAACAATTATACATGTGGTAATAAAAGTTGTTCCTTTTGTCCAAAACACAAGTCATCAATGGCTATTCATTAAGACTGAATTCTTTGTATTAATAAAATGCCCATTTATTCCTGAGTTAAAGATTATTTATATACTTTCAGATGATTTGACATTCCAAAATAAAGCCTTTAATTAGAATTTTCACTGCTGACTACTGCTGGGTGAGGAAGAGCTGATCTTCAGGCTGACTAGACCCCAGTGGATGAACTCACACTGAGGGGCATGTGGGTAAACTAAGTTGACATGATAGGCCTTAACGTATATGACAGAATGCATGAAATCCAGTTTGGGGGGCTGTTATAGGGAGAGGAAATAGAGGAAGGAGATAAAGATGATTAACATGTCTTGTATGAAATGCACAAAAATTCAATTAAAAATACATTAATACATTTTTAAAAGAATTTACAATGTTATAGTCTCTCTTTTTGTTTTCTCTAAAGTCTACTATCTATTTAGAAAAAGATTCCTAACATATACCAAGGGTAACTAATAATTCTCTCGTTATGAATAAACACCATATGATGTGAACAATATAAATAAAAAATTGGAACAAAAAGAGAAGAAATAAAATTATTTTCCTCATTTGAAGAAAATACATAATTCTTTGCATTCCTGAATAGTGTGATAACTCCCATTAAGAACCTAAGAGAATAGAAATGCTTTATTCTTCAGCCAGCAATAAACATACACACAAAATATTTTAGACATAGCTGCCTTTCTGCTCTGGGGTAGACAATTGTATATGGTCACTTCAAGGATGTACTAAGAATACACCTATGATCAAATAATCAAACATTACCTTTCTTCAAACTTAAGAAACCGAAATTTTTAAATGCATACATTTTGTTTGCTTTTCTTTAAAACAGCCGTTTTCAATTAATCTACATTCTTCCTAAATAAACCTTCAGCACATGCACTGGGCCATTCCATCAAATCTGATACTTATATTGCCTAGTATATTTCTAACCAGTATTAAAGATCTTCACGCTGCACACTCAGAAAACCTCTTAATATATAAGAATACCTTCATGTTTTATGAGATTATTCAGATAACACCTTTTTGTGCCTCAGTTTCCTTTTGAGTAAAATGATTATCAGCTACTGCAATTTCTAGCTCTGGCAGATATTCTCCAGAAAGAAATCTCACCCAGGTACCTTTTACTCCTTTGAAATTAGGGTATTGTACATACTCTTGAATTCTTGTTTAATATAAAATGACAAGCAAGTCAGAATGTTGATAAATGAATCAGAGCAAAATCTATGCCAGAAAAAGAATTTATGAAGTAAATTCAAATATCAAATACAAAAGTAAGCGGTGTTTGCCTTGTTGCGTTTTAATGATAATTTAACTTGGACAACGTTTTTTATTTTAGTCACAAACTGAGAAAAGAAATCTTCCCCAAATTTAAGCTACAAATGATCACATTATCTTTGTAAATATTTCTCATTTGTTTACTTCATAATTCTGCTCAAAAGTATAGAAATACCTTTTAAAGAATAACTTATAAAACATCCCTTCAGTTGATTATTACTTAGGAAGTAAATTATCACTTTCTGATATTAATAAAGCAAACAGACATTAGATGAAAACACCCTTGTTATCTAAATACATATACAACACCTCAATGAATCCTACATGTATACACCATGCAGGATGGTTTTTCTCATGAACTACCTCTCATATTTTATTAAAAGTCATAATATTAATTAATTTACTAAATACTTCACTTATTAACAAAAGCATGTCTGAGATTTTAACTGATTCATATTTAACTAAGAGACAAACTTGATCTCTTCACAGGTTGGAAAAGCACACACTCTGGAAGCCAGTACCATTTCACCTGCTGATCCCGGGCACTCAAAACAACTCTCCTGCAGTACTCACTGCCCACTGCTGACAAGCCATTGAAGTTTCTTCTAAAATCACAGTTTGCATGACACACTTGGTTTAAATGCCAAATGTTTAATGCCATTTTTAATTAGTAAAAAAAAAGTTCAATTAGATATTATCTGTCATAGTATTCAATTACAGACAGTTCTTCCTTAAACCATTATTTAAAACTCTTAAAGTATATAACTTAACATAGTTGTAACACAGTCACTATGTTTCAGGTAAATCCTAGGTCTTAGCTATCAAAAGTCATAGACTAACATACATACACAGAATCTATGAAGTCTTGAGGTAAAACAGGCAAATATATCAAACAGTAATTAAAGCTAAAGTAAATGTATACCAACTAAAATAACACTTTTTAAGCTAAATCATAATAAAGATTGTAATATATTGAAGACTTCCAAGATACTTTTTATTTTCAAAGTAAATAATATGTAAAATCAATTTCCTTCATCCATTCACTTCTGAAAAAGAAAAAAAAAACAAAACACTTGCTTCTGCATGATTTTCTTTAGAGATTAACTTCATTGTGGACCCAGAACTTTTAAGACTTTAATGTCTCAATTTCACATTAAAATCAGCTCCATTTTAAATTGGATGTAGGCACTGAGCCATACACACATACCTCTGGATAATTGGTAAATCATAAGATGTGGCAAGAATAAAATACTTTTATTTAGAAATTGATGTTAAATTTCACTTGTCCTTCATCTACAACTCTAACAGCTGGTTTTGGAACCCGAGACCAAGTTCATTCTCCCCTTCTGTGGTGATTTGGGATGTGAGGACTGTGCCCCCCCCCCCTTTAAGCATTCCTTTACTAGTATTGCATTTTTGAAGTTTAATAGGTTTAAAGAATGCCTAAGGAATGAATTAAAAAATATGTGGCTTTCCATGAAGTAAGATACCAGGAAACATAAAATATAGCCAAACTTTACCACATGAATATCTAATTAATCATATAATTTCAAACTACTTCATCACAATAGCATCTGAATCTTACACTTGACTGCTTCATATGTCTTTGACTTTATCCAATAGGAAAAGTTATTTTTCTACAGTGAGTGTGTTGTGGCACGGAGGTATTTCTGGTATGTAGTCAGAGTGAAAATAGAATAGTACATACTAAAGGCAGAGAAATTTGATTTTTCTAGAATTCTTTAAGCTAACTGGAAATCTCACTATGGAAAAGAAAGAAAAATGTCTTCAATCAGGTAACCCATTCAGGTAACCCACAATTTACAAGGCATCTGTCTTCACTGAGGAATGGCTCTAGTTTTGTGCTTTTAAATAACTGGCCGTCATTAGAACAGTCGAGTCTACATGTGTATGCGACAAGGTGAAACGAAATGGCATATTCATTCTTCCTTAACCAAGGGATCCTTTCTAGTTGGAGCACCAGAGGCCTCATTTGCTGTGTTCGAACAATAGCTAACAAAACCAGCAGGGGGCAGAACTGCTAACTAAACTGCCCCAAGCCAAGTGGTGACCAGGTATCAAAAGTAGAGTACAAACTTTTGGAGGCAGTCGACTTTCAAAGATGCTTCTAACAAACCCTTAAAGGAGTGGAAGTGAATCAACATAATTAGCAGAAGTCAATGAGAAATTGGAATTGAGTCCCACTGAGGCCCTAGGGTCGCCAGCGACCATCACAGGCAAAATGAGAAGCCACCAGCTCCTGGGGAAGGTGAAGTCCTGCAGCGTCAGAGCGGATGGCAGAGCTGGGCCTCCCGGAGCGCTGACTTGCAGTTGGGAGAGCTCCGATCTAGACATCTCCACCCAGGGCTGGACTCGGGTTTCCACTAAAACCAGCGTGTTTGGAGTTGTGTTGGCATTTTTCTCTCTGACTCTGCTCTCCTCCCTATTCCCCAACTTTTCTCTGCACTCGCGACAAAGCTTGCTTTCAATTGTGAATTGCTCCGGCCCTCCGAACTCCAGAGACATTCGCCTGCCAGCCGAGTCTACAGCACCTAAGGGACCGCGGCCGCCAGATGCCTTTTAGGGAAAGGGCGGGGCAGAGGACGGAGGAGGTCCAGGGAGGAGTGAAGTCGCTCTCCCTCCTCCGGTACTGACAGGGCTGCACTCCTCTAGGCAGGTCTGGTCATTCAATATTTGGTGGTGCCACGTAGGAACTTTTCCTTACCTCTCTCCTCCCACCCCCGGCCCCCTCCTCTTCCCTCCCCATTCCTATTCCTCTGCCCCCACCCCATCTGCCTGGAGAATTCCATCATCTCCAAGAGGGCTGCATGTCAACCTGCAAGAAGAAGCTAGGAGGCGGAGGGGGGTGGTAGAGGGGGTCACGGAGAGGAGGAAGCTGAAACTCGGGGGAAAGTGTCCCCTCCTGTCCTGAACCCCTCTTTATCATCTATGAAATGCCGTCCACTGAGAAGTACTTCAGAATGCCACATACAAAGTGCTCTCGGTCATCTAGATCCATCCCCTTCGTTTCTCTTATAACCCCCAAAGTAAAATCAGACTGTTTCTTACTTCTCAGACAAAGAGCTTTATCACGGTTCATTTTATACCCTTTCTCTATATTTTCTCCTCAGTTCACCCTTCAAAGATATCCCCATCAGAACCTGAAGAAACCCAAAGATTTGTTCAAAAGGCAGACTGAGAAAGGACTGAGCCAGAAACAAAAGCTTTGTACAACTGCCCTCCTGTTCAGGGTAATATTTTCCCTCTTTGCAGAGAGTGGAAAGTGATGAAGGGCGTTTTCAGAGGGCTGTGCGCCTGACAGATCTTGTAATCCTGCTGCCTACCTCCTAGCCTTACTGTCCCGCCTACATCCATCTCTGTCTCTCCAGTTGCCACTTCCAACCTGGTAGCAGCTACAGTCTGGGTTTTATTTAAAAGAACTGGGGGAGGGGGCGACGGTCAAGGGGAGGTGCGCAGAAAGGGGAAAGGCGGATCGCAATGTCCCCCAAAACTTTTTTTTTTTTCTTTTTAAATTCTTACCTCCTCTGACCTCTCTGGCTTGGAAGAGGAAAGTCAAGGCGAGGGTTGCGATGGTGAGATCCCAGAGCGGCCGTTTCGTTTTCCACCTGGAGGACCACGGCTCCATCTCCGAGCTCCGAGCTCACAACTGTGAACTCAAAAACCCACGAAATTGCCACCGCTGACCAACTTGGTCCCTTTCCTAGGTGTCGCCGGCGTTTCTTACGCAGCCATCGGGGAGGGAGAGGAGGTTTTTAAAAAAAAAAAAAAAAAAAAAAAGTCAAGGGCTTTTTTTCTTTTTCCTTTTCAATTTGATGGTTGGCTTCCTTCCTGTCTCTAGCCCCCTCCTCTCCCTCTGGGGCAGCCCCGCCGTCTGGGACCCTGCGACCAGTCCTCTGCCCGGCCCAGCCTTCACACTGAAAGCAGATGAGGAATTTCAAGCAAAAAGCTGAAAACCCGGAGCACCCCTAAAGGCTTCATGCCGTCAGTGGGCCGGACCCGAGGCTCAGGCAGCCCCCTCCTCCGCCCACTCCCCTCCCCGCCCCCCGCGCCCCCCTGCGCCCGAGAAACTGACAAGCAGACTCCAGGTCAGACCCAATCACACGCTTCCCGGCGGTCCCAAGCCCGCCTCTCTCCCCAGGCCAGAGGATCGAGACTCCTGCAGGCCCAGCCCACCAGCCACCCCCATCACCCGACTCCTCTCCGCCTCGGATCCCCCAAAAGAAATGGGAGGGAGTTACGAGGGACGCGTGCTTAGCTCCTGCACTTTGAGAATGAAAGGAATTGCAGGAGAGTTCCATGCACACAGTGCTGAAGAGCTTCCGTATTCAATAAAAATCAGCTACTTGTCTGGTTGCGCGGATGTAGGAGCCCCTGTTCTTCGGAGGGGGAGGGGAGAAGGCCGGCTTTTCAGCGGCCACACCGCTGGAGTCCTGGGCTACCAGCCGTAACCTTATCCCTCCGCAAAAAATCTGCTTCCTACAGCAGGCGTGGGACCGGCGGACCCTGCGCTGCCTGCTAAGAAAAGTATTATATTGTTATTTTTAACCAGAGACTTAGGGAAGAACGAAGGTGGCACCGAGAGACCCAAAAGTCCCAAAGCCTTATCATGCAGGCAAATTCTAATGGGGGAGCTGAAAGTGAGACGATTTCTCAAAATGTGTGAACTCTGCTGAAAGGTTCACTGAGGGGCTTGCCTCTTCTAAGGCTGGGTTCTCTAAAGGAGGGGAGGAAAGAAATATGGGAGCCGAAACTGAGAGACCAATCATTTGATTTTGCAGCGGATTCTGTCCTGATTCTGGGTGGAAGTGGTAGAGGTGGGCAGAAAAAAGTACTGTAAAGCAGGCGCTGAAAAGAGGCAGAGCTCACAGCTCCTCCTAAGGGGCCTGGCTGGCCCTGGGCCTGGCGGGGGGGTGAGGGGGGGGGTTGCTGAAAACGTTGTCACTCCACAGGAAAAGATAGAGGGACAGGTTTCTAGTTCCTTCTCCCATCCTCAAGATAGCCCTCCAAAACCCAGACCTTGGATTCCCCGGTTTTTGTTTTTTGGGGTTTTTTTGTACTTGAATTATTCCATCCTGTTGACTAATCCTTTCTGTTCTTGATAATTTCTACAATGTTTTTCTTCAACAGTGAGAGAGGTGTGCTAAGTGGACAGAAGTTGGAGCAGTGTTCAAGAGGGGAACAGCACACATCTTCCACTCTACAGAGATGTGTTAAATGACTGAATTTTTTTTTCTGTTGACAGAGATTTTAAGCCTTGGCCAGGGCCTACTGTGAGTATTTAAGCCATTTAAATGCCTAAGGGTCATCAATTAAGTTTATCAAGCATGAGTATTCAAGTCTATATTTGGCCTTGATCTTAAACCCCAGTTTCTTATTATTCATTAACATATGCCTGATAACTCATTTAATTATATAGGATTTTTTCATATGGCATAATAGTTGGTAGAAAGGAATCAATGACTAGGTGGAATTGCTGAAAAGTAGGAATAGAAGACTTCAGAACAAATGTGAACACTTTAATATAACTGTCATTTTCTGAACCAAAGCACCACTCTGACATCATAAGCTTTCTCTGAGATTACAACTAAAATAGCAGCAATAAAGCTTTTTATTTCTTTCTACTAATGAGAAGCTAGCAGAATATTTAGGACATCTTTTACTTGGGAAATATTGCCAGTGAGCTCTTTAAATAATAACCTCAATTTGTTAACACAATTTAATAAAATTATTTAATATAATGTTGCATTTGAGCCTAGAATGTCTGTTTAAAAACTAATAACCTCATGATGGAAATACAGGCAATTCACTGTCTTTATATTGCCTTGCCTTCTTAGATTGAAACTTTGTATGTATTTATGGTTTCAAAACTTATGAAAACCCGATTTGTCTGCCTAATTCTTTGTATATATGTGAAAACTGCTTTCTAGATCTTCACTTAAATGTAAAAAAGTGAAATGAAGACATGTTAATCTAGGGATACATATTTGCAAGTTTGCCAGAATCTTTTGTCAGTACTTAGCTACAGTGTTCACAGCAAGATGTGGAGCTAGGGTTCTTGACTTTTCCCTCTACCTCTCCTGGTCTATTAAGAGCTCAGTGGCCTTTAGCGCTGTTCTCAGTGAGAATGATGCAGCCACTCTAGCAGACACTGCCTTCTGCTAATGTCTCAGACCTTTGCACTGCTTGTGAAAGGGTTCTTTCAGGCAAAGCGTCTTGGGTGAATAGAGTTATTGCTGCCCTGTGCTGTCTGTACTCTGTGGTCTGAATTCCTCTGGCCCTTACCCAACTAAGTATAACCTGGGTCTGAATTAATGCCTCTGGAAGGAAACATAGTAGAGTCACAGTGAGGTATAATTATGTCTAACCTCTCTAGACTGTAGCCAACTGCCAGATGTAGAGTCTCCCAGAAATCTGCCATGGACTTTCAGATGAACTCAGTGAAAGGAAGAAGCAGCTAATGGAGCAGAGACAAATGGACAAGATCCATCTAGAGACCTTTGGCTTCACGTTGGGAACTTCCAGTGCGGTTTATTTCCTGGGCTGCCTCCCAGCCAGTCGTTGCCAATTGTTTATAGATAGATTCAAAATGTAATAAAACATGGCCGCTTCTTTGATGTAAGTTCTTAGGTTTGAAGCACAATTAGTGATATACTTCCATGTTGTCACATTAAAAAAAAATGTCAAAGTCATTTTGTTAACTTTAGAGAATACATTCTGCTTAGCAAAATGGAAAGAAGAGAAAGAATAATCACTTTCTCTGTAACTGTTTTAAATTAAATATGTGTCCATGTGGCCTTGTAAGAGAAAAAAATAACAATAACTGATGGAGAGGGAGGCCACATGAAGAAAACCTGAATATTCTGAGCAATCTTCAAAGCCTATGGAACTTTATTAAATATTGTGGAAAAACACAACTCTCCTAATGTCTTCACAAACCTCTAGCGATCAAGAAACCAGCTTCAGAACCAATGTTTTAATATTGAGACCTCAGTAATGAAAAGAACACTGAAGACACATTATCCGACCTAAATGTCCCTAATGCTAACAGTAGAGGAACAGAGGTAGAAAGAGTTGTTCAATAATCTTTAAATTACTATAGGCAGAATTAGGGCAAAGAAATATATTGGCAAATGAATGCTAAAATTTTATCATCTTTTAAAACACTTGGCATTCAGTCCCCTTTTCTCCTGCTAATGTTTATGCTTCCTTTTTCTTTCCTTCCTGTGATGTTAAGGAAGAACTCAGCAGTCTGTGTATACTATACAAGGATTCTACCACTGAGCTACATCTACAGTGCCTTCCTTTTCATAGATGGATGGATGCAGACAGACAAACACAGACAAGGAGACCTTGACAGACAGAACTTAAACATTTTCACCATTTTAATGTATTGAATAAAAATTTATTAGGGGAAGACACACATGTGTCATAAATATTTAAAGTATTTAAAATAAAAGTCCGTCTAATGTAGCCTTTCTCTAAAATCTTTCTTGCTCTTTTCTGAACTTAAGGTCAATTATTTTAAGACTGAAAAAGTAGTTTGACATTCATTTTATAGTTTTCCTATTACATGAGTGGCAGAAATTAGTTTCTAAAGGAGAAGTTACTCCCTCTTACCTCACAGATGGGTCATTATGTTGTAGAAAGTGGGGGCTGAGAGGAGACCAGGGATGTTTATTTCCATAGTCACTAACCAAGCTCATAAGAACCCACAATGACGACTGTTTTTTGGTCTTTTTTTTTTTTTTTTTTGTGTGTGTGTGTGTGTGTGTGTGTGTGTGTGTGTAACTTTACTATGAAATAATTTACAGAAGTTCAAAAGAATTCAAATGTAGGTCAATTTCCAACAAAATATTCAGATAAACACTGTGTACTTTAGAACATTGAATGAGCCAACTGAAAGATGACAGATCCACCCTGTTCAAAGGGCCTAAAGTAATTTCAAAGCTAAATAAACTCCAAAAAAAAATGAGGAAAGTGAAGAATGCTTGTTGCTCTTCCAAAAACCCTGAGCCCAGTTCCCAGCATACAAGACAAGTTGTTCACAACCACCTGCAACCTCCAGCTCCAGGGGACCCAATACCTTCTTCTGATCTCTCTGAAAACCCATACACATGGTAGATACACACACACACACACACACACACACACACACACACACACTCACACACACACACACATGTATGCACATAAAATGGAATGTATTCACACAGTTAACTATTTTCACAGGTAAAACAGTTCTGTTTCATAGTCTTCCAACCAAAACTGTAGGAAAGAATGACTCAGGGTAAAACTTATTACTTGTTGTGTTTTTATTTGTTTATTTCATTTTGACCTTTATCTGGATACTTTAATTCTCTGTCATATCTTTGCCTTTTGTGAGAGGGTTTAGCATTTAATACACTCCTCAAGTATCATGGGTATTTGTGAGTGCTCAAAAATATAAGACTTCTGACAAAATGACATGGATCAGCACCAACATCTATATTAGCAGAAGAAAAACCAGAGGACTTTAAAGGTTTTTGTGGAACACATGATTTTCCTAAAGGTAATGCCACACTGATAGTTCACAATGATGTTTTTTGCATAATGGTGTTCCAATTGTATTTGAATGTTATTGGCTTCATTCACACTGAGCATTCCTGATAAGGCTACTAAAGGTCAGGAGTTTAAGGTTTTAAATGGGATTATTTACCAAAAGTTGGAAGAGATGAAAATGGGGGATGGGTAACTCATATTTCATTGTGTACATATATGAAATCCTCAAATATTAGAAAAGAGCTTTAGGCAAAAAAATGAGTTACTTATAAAAATTATAAATTTGAAATTTTTAATTTAGAAGTGAAATGATAACATGGGCTATTTTCTTTTGGTTCCATTTCACAGGACAAATAACAAAGGCCACCAAGAGCCAAATATGTCGTTGCATTTCCTAAAATTAGAAAAACCATCCTTTTTATCTCTGTCTTATTTTCACAAGTTGATCTATGAATGTCTTTTGACAGAACTCTCTACCTGAAGAAAATGTTATTTCCAGACAACAATTTGTAATTGTTTTTATGTTATCATTTAAAACAATTCATTTATTAATAGTTTGAAGCCAGGCACTTGAGAGGCAAGGACAGGTGGATTGCTTTAAGTTTAAGGCTAACCTGGTCTACATAGCAAGTTCCAGGCCAGCCAGGAATGTATAGTAAGACACTTTCTTAACAACAACAAAAAAGAATTAAGAAAACATTCTAAAACCAGTTTTTGAGTCATATGCAATATTTCTGCTGTTTTTATATTTCAATATTTCTATAGTTTGAAAGAAATGGCAAATTTGATATTTAAGGCCAGTAAATATGATTAAATATTGAAATCAATCTGATTCTTAAAACATCTGCATTGACTAACTTCATCTTAATTTGTTTTACAGATTCTCAGTGCTTAATAACCCTCCCAGTATTATATTTTATGCCAGGGCGGGTATGCTCAAATTACTGCAAATTCAAATGCTAGACAAACAATAGATATTATTTCAAAAGTTTTTACAATCTAATCTGAAAAGACTAGAATATCACATATGGATATATATATTTGCCAATAAGCAACATTTAATCTCAAGATATTTTTTTATCAAATAATGAAATACAGTTGTTATTGTAAGACTGCTATTTTTATTTAAAATACTTAATATTTTCTGTTAGTCTTCATAACATCTTCATGAGGTAAGAATGTGGAAACTTAAATGGTTTCATTTTAAGGTTGAAGTCTGGTACATTCAAATTTAAAATTAAGAATACAGAAACAGATGGAATATGTGAACCCCGTTTGAACTCAGACAATTCTGTTCTTGTTATTGATTGTGATCTTGTAAAAGATGTGCTTTTAGGATATATTTTATGTCTCATAAGTTGAATAATAAAAATGAATGAAATCCCTGGTACTATGACTCTTCTAATAAGGGCAGTTAATGTCAGAACCGTATTTCGAGCTCTAGCATTATGTATGAGTCTAATTTGAAAGTTACATTTTGGAGACAATTCTATTAAATACAAGCTCAGTGTGTTTTTAAAGATAATTAATGAGGAAGAGATTTTATCCAAGAACCTACCTTCTGTCTTCACACTCTTCTGGGATTTTGGAATCATTTCATATTTCTCTACAAAACAAAAACCACACTGAAGTTAACTCTACTGATTTTATACATATTTTTGAAATGTTGGAGAAGATGCAGTGAAAGAGGAGCCCTTATTCAGTGCTGGTGGGAGCACAAAACAATTCAACCATTGTGCAAATAAATTTGGAGGTTCCTCAAAATTTAAGAATAGAACTACCATATGACCCAGCCAATCAACTCCTTGACATATACCCAGAGAACTCCACATCCTGTCATGGAGATATTTGCACATCCGTATTTATTGCTGCACTATTTATGACAGAAAGGAATGTACCAAATCTAGATGAATGGGTAATGAAAATGAGGTACATATGCAAAATGTAATATTATTCATCTGTGAAGAAAAATGAAATCATGACATTTACAAGAAAATAGATGGACTTACAAAGTATACTATTAAGAGAGGTGGGATCACCCAAACTCAGAAAGGAAAAAAAAAAAAACCACATGTATTTTCCCTCATAAATGGATCCTATCCTTAATTTATACATGTATATATGTAAAAAGCTTTAAGGATATAGTATAACATTTAGAGAGGAGACCAACATGACTTTAGGAGACATTAGGTGCTGAGGAAGAATGAAATGTAGGCAGAAGGACACATGGTCTTGAAAGAGGATAAAGAGCTAATTGTTTCTCTGGTTTCAACTCTGTTATAGTTTTTTTTTTTTTTTTGTGGTGGATAAGTGCATAAAAATGTAATTGGTAGTGGGTATAAAAATTTAAATGAATGGCCATGGCTTTGGAATAGCCATTCTCTTTATATTAATTTTTTAAAAGAACATTGCTTTCAATTTCTACATGTTATTTATATCTATTGAAATTTTATTAAAGTTTCAGTTAATTGGGGAAAAGAGGTATAGAAGGGATTAAATGTGTTTGAGAAGAAATATAATACTTTTATTTTGTGAAAACTCAGAACATTTTGAAAATCATCAGTATTATATAGAAACTTCCAAGTCAAGTCATTAAGTTTGAAGGCAAATTTATATCGAATCTTTGAAAGGTACTTTCTTCTATAACTATGAGAGCGGAAACCCTCATTTTATACATTCAGTGTCTTGGTTTCTCTTTCATTCTGCATCACAGGATTGTATTAACATTATGGTAATTGTTCCCTTTGATGATGCTTCAAACCACACAAATGAGCCAGCTTAATTTTTTCCTGTTTAAGAGAACTGAATTTTTGTATACATATATGTTGTACCTCATCCACTGGACCCCAAAAAGACCACCGAGGACCCAACACACCAAAATGCAAAAGCAAAGGTTTATGGTTTATTCGGGGTTAAGCTCGGGCTCTCAGACCCCACCAACTCAACAGATCTGTGCGGAGAGCCCAGAGTAAGGGAGAGTGGAGTCTCCATTTTTACCTTATAGGGCAGTTTTCATGCCCAGGCTTGCTTAATCTATAGTTTCCTGGAAGGGGGGTTGGGAATAGCAGGCAGGGGTCAGGGCATTCCAGGGCATGTCTAGGCATGTCTAAAGCAGCAGCCAAGCATTTTACAGAAGATAAAAGAGCAATTAGTGGGGATCTGGAGGGATTGGGGTAGCGGGTGAATGAAGACGGTCTCCGGGTTCTACATTCCCCCTTGTCTTCTAACTGGGGAGCCCAATCATGGGTTCTGGTCAGCCAGCTCAGAGGTATCTGGGGGGATAGTGCTAAGGTGCATATAGACTTGTTGCCTCTGAACCATAAGTTGGATGGTGTCTAACCTGTCCTTCATGAACTGTACTAATCTATTGAGGATGCATGGCCCAAAGGTGAGTATTAAAAATAAAACTATAAGGGGACCTAAGAGGGTGGAGATGAGGATTGTCAACCAGGGAGATTGGTTGAACCAGGACTCAAACCATCCCTGTCTGGCCTCTCATTCTAGGCACCCCTGTTCCAATCCTTCTCTTATTTTGGCCATGTTATCATTTATTAATCCTGAGTGGTCCCAATAAAAACAGCATTCTTCTCTTAGGGTGGCACATAGACCACCCTGCTGTAAGAACAGGAGGTCTAATCCCCTGATTTTGCAGGGCTAGCTCAGCCAACGAAGCGAGCTCAGGAGCCTTTTAGGTGAGTAATTGACTCCTCGACTCGTTGGAGATCTGAATCTAAGCTGGCTCTGAGCTGGGAATAATGCTGATCTTGTCTTGCCAGGGCTGTGGCTCCTGTCCCTATCCCAGCAGCAATCCCTGTCCCAATGAGGAGACTTAAGGTTACTGCAGTTATTGGCTCCCTTCTAAGTCTAGTGAGGCTGGTAGTTCTTGGGACTTTTAGACTAGTATAGAGGGTTAAGAAATCTTCATGAGTGTGGTAGGTGATCTAGGCAGGCATCTGATAACACAGAAACCCGATGTTCTCTGCAGGACTTCCCAATTTACACAGGCTGTTTGCCCCATGGTACAGGCCCACCAGGTGTCATTGTGAGGCAGGAGGAACTGCCCCCTCCCTGTGACATTAAGGGGGAGGATGGTGTTGCAGAGGCTAGTATAGGTCAGTGGGACCTGGCCAACACAGGTCCCAATGCCAGTTTCCTGAGATAGGGTAAGAGAAACATTTGATAGCCATCTGCATTCTGTGTAATCCACGAGGGAGAACGTTCCTTGTACAGCAATTCCCTCATAATGTGGGGGGGGGCAACACCATAGCAGAGCCAGCAAGAGTGGGTAGCGTTCAGGTTGGTTGCATTGAGGAAGTAATAAGATGAATTTAGCATCTGGAAAAGAATTTCCCAGGTCGGGGTAGTGGCAGGAGGGGGAGGAATAGGATCTGTCCTTGAGGACTCAAGAGCCTGAGTTGTTGGTGCAGGAGTATAGGTTTGGGCAGTAGGAAGTCTGGGAGGGGGGTTAGCTGGAGAAGATTTATGAGAATCATCTGGGGGGGTATTTAGGACTCAGTTGGGTCCCAGTGCATGGATGACTGGTCGGAGGAGTTGAACGGTAAAAAGGGCCCCAGGTTCTCTACCTGCAGCATATAGCCATAGGCCCCATGTGTGTCCTACATCCCACTCCATAGACTGTTTTCCTTTCTCAGTGAACCAAATTATGAGGGGGTTGCACCGTTTTTGGGCACAAGGTCCCCCCATACCTCCTCCAGTGGGTTCCTCCCCATCCCAGGGTGGTAGATCCGGGGGCCCGTTGTAGGGTTATTAGATCCCTGGTTGATGACCCTTTCCACCTGTATGTGCCGGTGGTCTCATTTGCCCAGCTGGCGTAATAATAATCCCCAGGTCCCCCACATTTGTTCTTAACTTGTCTGCTGTGTCTGTGGCCTGGACAAAAGCAGATGGTGAGGCTTTGCATGTGTGATCTGGGGCCGGGGTCTTGGCAGCCGAAGGGAGGAAAAGGGGTCTGGTTGTGAGGTTCCCATTCTCCTTCAAAGATGTCACAGAGATCAACCCAAAGGTCAGGGTACCAAGTGTTGGTAGAGGCTGTCTTGGAGGTAGAGTTGATGACCGTCCCCGTGGCGGGGTTGGTAGTTACCCAAGTTAAGTTTTGGGGCATATGGGGATTTATGTTACTTGCAGGAAAGGTGCCATCAGCCGATAAGCAGTTCAATGTCAACAATAGACAGGTTAGCAGGAACGGTCTCATCGGATGCGGAGCTTGAATGGATTCAAAGGGTGTGGGGATGCCTTCCAGGTAATCCTCTGAGGCTGCAAACCGGTTGGCAGGTTCTGCGTGGGAGTAGTGCACCCAAGCCATGATATCGTCCACTTTGAGTGCGGTAGAAGTCATCAAGAGGATTACGAAGGGGCCCTTCCATCTTGGCTTGAGATTTTTCCATTGGTGTCTGTGGATGAACACCCAGTTGCCTGGTTTAAACCTGTGGGGTTACGGGGGGACAGCAGCTTCATATATGGCTCTGAGTTGTGGCCAGACCCGTTGGTGGGTTAGCTGCAACTGCTGGAGTGAGTCCAGTAGGTCCTGGTCTCCCAAGGTTGGTACTAGGTCAGCTTGGAGGCTAGTTATCATAGGAGGTGGGTTTCCATACATGATTTCAAAGGGGGTCAAACCCATCTGGTATGGAGTGTTTCTTACTCTAAAAAGGGCAAAGGGGAGGAGAGCCACCCAGTCTGTGCCAGTCTCTAAAGCTAATTTGGTTAAAGTCTCTTCCAGGGGCCTACTCTTGGGTGAGGACCCCTTTTGCAATACCTTTACGTTCATCCACATATAGACAGAAAGGTTTATTTATGTCTGGTAGTCCTAGGGCAAGGGCCTCTAAAAGCTTGCGTTTTAGGGTTTCAAAGGCCTCTTGCTTTTCCTGCGTCCAGTTGAAGTCCTGTCCTTCTTTGGTAGCCTCATATTGGGGTTTTGCAATTTCAGCAAACCCCAAAATCCAGAGGCGGCAGAAACCCGTGGTACCCAGGAATTCCCCCGGCAAACCCCAAAATCCAGAGGTGGCAGAACCCCGTGGTACCCAGGAATTCCCTCACCTGTTTTCTGGAGGTCGGTGCAGGTATCTTTAGCACAGTCTCTTTGCGGGCCTTAGTCAACCACCACTGCCCCTCCTTGAGGATGTACCCTAGGTAAGTCACTTCTTGCAGACATATCTGAGCTTTTTATGCTGAGGCCCGGTATCCCAAGTCCCCAAGTATGTGGAGTAAATCCTCTGTCCTCTCCAGGCAGGACTTCTGGTCCGGTGTGGTGATCAATAAGTCATCTACATATTGTAACAGGCTTATGTCAGGGTGTTGGGCTCTGTACTCACCCAGATCTTCATGCAGGGCCTCATCGAATATAGTTGGAGATTTTTTAAACCCTTGAGGCAGTCGAGTCCAGGTCAGCTGGCCACTGATTCCTGCCTCCAGATCATGCCATTCAAAGGCAAAGTAGGGCTGACTGCTGGAAGCAAGTAGCAGGCTGAAAAAGGCATCCTTGAGGTCCAGAACTGTATACCATTGCCGATCTGGTGGCAGGGTACTGAGTAATGTATAAGGGTTGGGGACAGTGGGATGAATGTCAATGACTCTCTTGTTCACCTCCCTCAAATCTTGTACTGATCTATAGTCCCCGGACTGGGGCTTTTTGAGAGGCAGGAGTGCGGTGTTCCAGGCAGACTGGGTCATTCTCAGCACCCTCAGTTCCATTAATCTTCTGATATGTGGAGTAATTCTACATTTTGCTTCTAGGGGCATAGGATACTGGTGCACTTTAACAGGGTCCGCCCCTGCTTTGAGTTCAACATATATAGGAGGCTTTTGTCCTGCCAGACACATACCCCCTGTTTCTGCCCAGGCTTGGGGAAATTTTTGGAGCCAATCTGATATATCAGGGTTTGGTTGGATTGGCTCCTGATGGAGTCTATATTCCTCAGTCAGGTCGTTGGTGACTAGAACCTGAATCGGTGCCCTATTGTGAACCAGGGTGGCTCCTTTAGCTGTGAAGTGGATCTGTGCCCTCATTTTTGACAATAAATCTCTGCCCAGAAATGGGTAGGGACATTCTGGGATTACTAGAAACAAGTGGGATACCCGGCCCTTCCCCAAATCTACTTTTCTTCAGGTAGTCCATGAATAGGGCTTTGTTCCTGTTGCCCCCTGTACCCATGTAGTTCTGGAGGACACTGGCCCTCTTTGCTCAAATAAAACCAAATTCTGGGCACCAGTATCCACCATAAACTCAATTGGTTTCCCCTCTATTTTCAGGGTTACCCCGGGCTCAGGGAGGGGACCTGAGCCCCATCTCCCGTAGTCACTGTCTTCACCCCAATTAGAGCCGGTAATACCTTAGCTGATTGCTTTTGGCAGTCCTTCACCCAGTGCCCTTCCTCCTTGCAGTACTCACACGGTTTTTCCCTACCTTATTTCGTGGTCTGGATCCCACCGATGAGCTCCCTCCATACTGGGGGTTGGTTACCAATAATATCTCTCTGAGGTCCTTCTTGTGGCCGGCCTGTTGTCTCTCCAGAACCCTGGTTAGGCTTGCTTCCTGTCTTTTTTCTATTCTTTCCTCTCTTTTTTCTGCTGCCTCCCTTCTATCATAAACTTTTTCCACCACTGTTATAAAGTCCCTAAGGTTCTTTTCTCCTAGTCTATCTAAAGACTGTAACTTTCTCTTGATGTCAGGGGCTGCCTGGTTAACAAAAGCAAACATCACAGTTTGAGCTGATTCCTCCACTTCTGGGTCATACAGAATGAACTACTGGAAGGCATCTTGTAACCTCTCTAAGTATGAGGCTAGGCTCTCTTCAGGCCCCTGTCTGACATCATAGACCTTAGACACATTGGCGGGTTTTTGAGCCGCCATTTTGAGACCCACTAACAGAGTCTGGCGGTAGACCTGGAGCCTCTCCTTACCTTCTGCCATGTTGTAGTCCCAGTTGGGATAGCTAGGGGGAAAGCTGGCATTAATGATTCTTGGGTCTGTGGTAGGGTCCCCGGTGGGGCCCGGAACCAATTTCCGGGCTGCTTCCAGAATTCTATTTCACTCTTCAATAGTGAACGGTACACCTAGGAGTTGGTGGCAGTCATCCCAGGTGGGCTGGTGAGTGAAGAGAACAGTTTCCAATAAGTTAATCAAGTCCCTGGGGTTTTCAGAGAAAGGCACATTCTGTGAGTGCCAATTGTAAAAATCACTGGTGGCAAACGGCCAGTAATGAAAGGGCTGATTGCCCTCTGTGTCTGGGGGCCCTGCCGGCTGGAGGAGGAGGACAATGGTGTCAGGCTTGGGGGCCACCCCCCTCCGGCTCCGTGTGGCCTGCACAGGTCCCTGTGGAAGTGATGGTGGCTCCTCAGGGTTAGGAGGCGGGGCCTGCACTTGTGGTGCCGTTGGCGGGGTGCCAGTCTAAGAGGAGTAAGGTGGGGGAAAGATGTCATTCTCCTCCATGCCTCCCTGGAGAATGTGTTTCTCTTCCGCCTTTGGTCTGAGAGGGAGGACCTGCAGAGGTGGAGGGGGAGCAGTTGGATTAATCAGGGGAAGGAAGGACTTGACCCAGGAAGGGGGCCATCAGGTCGTTCAATGAGGCCTCGCCAGGTCACTATGTATGGGATCTGGTCCTGGTGGCCCATCTGAGGGCGGAAGACATGGTCCTCTACCCTGGAAATCAAACTCAGGTTAAAAGTCCCTTCAGGGGGCCATCCAACATTGAAGGAGTGCCAATCAACTGAACATAAAGTTGTCCATTTCTTCTTCTTTACATCTACACTATTGTTATGGGCAATTGTCTTAACATCCCCCCAGTGGACTAGTGTAAGATCTAGAGGGGAAGATGGGGTGTTGCCCATAGTATTCATCAGTCCTGTCCATTGCATTAACAAAGAAATTAGAACGAAGATCACAAGACACAAGAACGACACAGACAGACAGAGGGCCCAAAATAAACTACCACGGCTTTCAGATGGTTTACACTCTCGACCGTGTGGATTCCCTGGCTCAATTGTGCCAAAGACCGTATGGATAGGAGGTGCGTGTCCCAACAGGGTCGCAAGGTTCTCTGAGGTTTCAGATGGACTAGTGTCCTGGTGGGGTGTCCAGTGGGGAACACCCACCCTGACGAGGATGGGGACATCTCCCGAATCCTCCAGGTCGCCTTGCTAGTGTTCCAACGACAAAATCTGAGATCAGATGGCTGCAACCAAAGGGAAAGTATAGAAAAGACAGGCGGAAAAACACAGTTTTACAAAAACTTACCCGGCCAGTTGATCACAAACCTTTTAGGGTTGGTTCCTCTCAGACATCTCTGGGGGGATCCCGCACAAGCCCCCAAATGTTGTACCTCATCCACTGGATCCCAAAAAGACCATCGAGCACTCAACACACCAAAATGCAAAAGCAAAGGTTTATGGTTTATTCAGGCTTAAGCTCGGGCTCTCAGACCCCACCAACTCAACGGATCCGTGCTGAGAGCCCAGAGTAAGGGAGAGTGGAGCCTTTTATAGGTTTTAGACAAAGGGGGGGGGAAGGATACCAAAGATACATTTTGGTTTGTTCAAGGAATCTGCGTGCTCCAACATAATTTTAAACCTATTGGATGTATAAGGTGCAGCCCTGGAAGTTCCTTATTGGTAGGTGCTATTCTCAGGCTGTGGAATGTGCTAACTGTTGCCTGTGGGGCCTGGAGTCTCCGTTTTTACCATATAGGGCAGTTTTCATGCCCGGGCTTGCTTAATCTATAGTTTCCGGGAAGGGGGGTGGGGAATAGCAGGCGGGGGTCAGGGCATGCCAGGGCATGTCTAAAGCAGCAGCCAAGCATTTTACAGAAGCTAAAAGAGCAATTAGTGGGGGTCTGGAGGGATTGGGGGTAGTGGGTGAATGAAGAGGGTTTCAGGGTTCATATATATATATATATATCATTGTCTTCCTCTGGCCAAAGCTTGGATTAGGACACTGGGATTTGATAGCACTGGTACAGGCTAAATATTGTGGATCTCCCGCCAACCTGGGAGATTAAATACCTTCTCTTCCTATAAAATTGGACTTGAAGATAACCAAAACAATATTTCACATGGCATTGAGCAAAGCTTATCTGAATGTTACATCTGCATATGCCAGGACAGGAGTCTGTGCAGGTTGTTTCTATGTTCACAGGAGTCCAACCAATAACCATTTCTACCTGTAGTGTCCACTGTCCTCTGCTATAATTTCAAAACTGAATTTCTGGGCATTTTTCAATACGTGGTTAAGAATGGAAGGAAGAAATTACCAAAGAATTCCTATTAATAATCTGAACAGTAGTTACAAATAAAAAAAATATATATTTATTTATATCTTAGGAAACACATGAAACAGCCTTATGAGTCGTTCAAACAATATTTCATACATACAAAGAATGATTTCTTAACTGTTTGAATAGAACAATGGCCTAAAGCCTGTAACTCTATGTTTCCAGGAGGAAAAATTCAGTAATAAGTAAATAACTACCCAGGAAACAATCACTTAACTGTAACAAATCACAATTTGGAAGCACATTTTACAAGCTTTGTATTTACTAATATTCTTAAACTTTATTTGTGATTATAACAAAATTTAATAATCTGATAATCATGGATATTTTAAGTGTATACACACATATGCTTCAAAACATCTATCTTGCTAGTTAAAATAAATTTCCAAATTAAATGCAAATACAATTCAGAAATTTGATAATGGATATCACGGAAGATGATAAACATGAAAATGTGTGTTTTATTTAGTTTCTAACTGCAGAACAGAAATAGTAGTTTAATTTTTTTAAAGCTTGATTTCTTGGGGCAGGAGAGATGGCTCAGCAGTTGAGAACACTGGTTGTTCTTGCAGAAGACCTAGGTTGGAATCCCAGCACCCACAGAGCAGCTAACAGCTGTCTCTAACTCCAGTTCCAGGGGACCTGACAGCCTCATGTCTTCCACGGGCATTGCACTACACCGGTGCACTTACCTACAGGGAGGCAATACACACATACACATAAAATAAAAATAAACAACAACAACAAAAGGTTGATTTCTCTGTGTGCCTGAACTTTAGTCCTGGGGCTTCCCCAGGAGTCTTTGTCTTTATTTGTGCAATATTTGCATATGATGACTTTATTTTCAGTCCAGATGATTTTAGGACATTTCACTGTGTCTTAGAAGATTGTATTCCTCACAGGTTCAGAGGTTAGGGAAAACTAATTGGTGAGTGTTTTTCAAAAAATCTATCAGCCAGGAAGAAAATGGTACCTGTCCAGGGAAATTGCTAAAGCATGGTGGAAGGGAAACGGTCCGCCATTGAGAAGTGAGGAAGGAAGAGGGACCCAGGACGTGTTTCAGGAAGTGCTGTCGTATGAAACATTTTCTAAGTATCCCGTTCTCCTCCTTCAAGGCGAAACACTTAGTTGTGGAAAAGTTTGACTCCAACAGTGCTAAGGATGTGTCTGCTGGAGTGACGTAACTGACAAAGCTGCCTTGATATACGACATAAAATACAAAAGCTAAGCTGGGAGTCCATTGGCAGTCGGCTAGATAAATATCACCCACGTGAAAGGAAATTACAGATGAGAGATTCCCAGTATCTCAGAGTAAAAATGAGTCACCATTTGCGTTCTATGCCAATTATATAAGAAACAAGATAAACCAACTTATAATTTAAGGGCTTCAACAACTTAAAAATATCCTCATGATTCTAAGGGTCTGTCTGATGAGCTCAGCTGGACTGTCCTGAGCTGAAAGAATCTCAGCCTAGATCACTCACGAAACTTCGGGATGTTCATACTAGGTTAGAGCAAATGTAATAGATGGATTTTTTCACCTGTCTGGCTCCTCGGCTGAGGTGACTAGGAATGCTGAACTGACAAGGACGCCTCTCTAGAGCAAGCCAAATGTGCTTCAGGAATGTTAGTTAGCCCAAGGCTTCAAGAGAATAGAATTGGAAGCCTCAGGCCTCTTAAAGAGAGACTCAAGCTGCACAATCTCCCACCTCTGGGGCATTCTTTAAGTCAAAACAATAATAAAACAAGCTCCAGTTCACTGGAAATAGAAGGGTAATGTATGAGTGCAGACACGGGAGGATTCAAGAGTAGCCACTTTGGAAGCAATTTAGCACAGCCAGCCCTCCCACCTGTACAAACTTTGTGACTCTGGGTCATCCCCCACACACAACCCCACTGAATTTTATAGTCTGTCTCAAAATAATGTAATATCTGAAAACAATATAGATGTATAAGGGGTTTGAAAATGCATCTCATGTTCATCTAGAATGCTATCTGTACTCCACAGACATTCTCCTTTAAGCAGGGAAGAAATCACTAGTCCATAAGCGTTACAAATTCAGCCAGGTCAAGCTGCTTGTTCTCCCTGAAAACAAGAAATATTTTTTCCTTATAGCCCAATAATGCTATCTAGTAGAATTTTGATGGTATTGTACTCCCCATAGGTCTGAACACAGCTTCGGGGATTATGTTTATACTCCCTGAAATGTACTTCTTTCATAAGAATCATCTGTAATTATAGCTCCGTTGGAACCTTTTTATGGCCTCTTTCCATTCTGACCTTCATTTTGTTTGTTTTATCAACTAGTGGCATATTTGCTGGGAGTTTTCCAAAATCTTGATGGAAAGCAGGCAGCAATGGCACATACCTTTAAAAATCCCATCGTTTGAAAAACAAAAAAAATGAAACAAAACAAAATCCCATCATTTGGGAAACTAAGGAGTTTCTCAGCCAGGGATATCTAACAATACTGACTCAAAAGAAGAAATAATCATAGGCTTCCTTTTATTTTTATTTTATGTTTTATGTGTTTTATGTACATGTAAGTGCACCTGTGTATGCAACACCTGTGGAGGCCAAAAGAGTGCTTCAGTTTCCATGGAACTCGGGTTAGAGACAGTTGTTAGCCTCCATGTGGGTGCTGGAAATTGAACCCCACTCCTATATAAGAGAAGCCAGTGCTCTTAACAGCTGTGTCTCTGTCTATTCCCACTAAAAAGTGTATTTCCTACGACTCCTATGAGAGTTTCAATAGCCATGTTCATATTCATAATTTTTCTCAGGCAGACTTTCATCCATCTAATAGAGGCTCTACTACTTTCTAAGTTATGCCCTTATATATTTTACGTTTAGTGTGCCCTTATATGTTTTATTATTTGGCTGAGATGTTATATAAAGCATATCTTAAATTTTCATTTGCTTCAAGAAATAATTTTTATATGTATAGAGTTGACTTCTTGGCTCAGTGTGACATCCACTTAAGAAAAGCTGCAGGTCTTTACAACCCTTCCCCCATATCCTGTCATGTACATCTCTTCCTAGTCATCTGTATCTCTTATCGCATCTTTTATTATATGTGAGTATACACAAATAAAGGTCTATTAGCCACTCTAGAAAATTTACTGAACCAAGGGAGAAGTTGCAGTTACCACAAATTCAGAGCCCAATTAGTCAGAAAGATTATTTGGAAAGTCTAACTTGCAATTGGTGCTTGAAATAAGGGTTGCATTCTTAGGAATAAAGCCCATCAGCCTGTGAGATCTGATGCCATCTCCAGCCAGTATTAGAATTGAATTTAATTGTGGAATAATCCCTTGATGCTTACCGACAGCTTGCTTTGGGTAGCTGTACTTCTGATATTGTGTGTTCATTTTAGCGATGTGTGAGAGTTCGAAAGACACTGTGGGTTTATCTATATTGTGTCACCAATAAAATATTTTATCTTCATCATAGCACATGGGTGTTTCTGTTTTTCCACCGAGATACAACATAGGCGGTTTATTTCTTCAACTTCCAATGGAGATTTTCTTACTATTATTCTGATTTTCTTAATGTCCTTGCTGTTTAGCCAGTCTCCCCTTGGATTCTAAAGTCATTGTCAGGTACTTTAGGTTTGTGTTACACATCAGCATCCCACTTTCAAATGCCAATTATAATCAGTTAATTCTCAGAGCACCAGGGCCAGATTGCAGGTTTTGAATCATGTGAAACATTTTCAGTCTTCTCTTTCCGTTCTTTCTAAAACCAGAAAGCTCCTAAACAATGGCTAGTAAGGCAGGAAGTAGAAGGGAGAAAGTGAAGCAACCAGGTATCTTTCTCCCTCTCAAAGTTTCCTCTGTTGAATTAGACCTGAGATGAATTCACCTTCAAATTTTAAAGTGAATGGGAACCTGCAGTTTTAATATGACAGTAGGCTGTTGTTGCTTAAAAAAAAAAAAAAGACCTAAAATTAGGAGTACTTTCTAAAACTGCAAACTGACAGTAAATTCTGCAGCCTGAGAGGTAGGAAAGAATAAAGTTCACATTTTATTTATGTCCCATCTTTTCTAACTCATTCAAAATGATTAGACTCACCACTGATATTATCTGAGCCTCAGGCTCTACCCATGCACTTTAATTCATACATGTATTATGCAAAGAGAGATCAGCTATATTTCACAGTCATTTCTAAAAATAAAAATTTGGATAGTATGAAGAAAGAACTTTATTAAATCTGTTTAACATCTTCGAGAGCCTTTGCGTAGACTGAAATTTTAAAATGTAACTAAAAATATCAATAATAAATTTTAGGGACAATGAGATTACTCAGCCAGCAAGTAAAGGTCCTTTAGCATAAACCTGACACCCTGAGTTCAATCCCAGGAATCTCCGCAAAGGTGGAAGGAGAGAATCCACACCACAAAGCTGTCTGCTGATTTCCACTCATGTGTTATGGCATGTGTATGCGTCCCACACATAACACATACAGAAATAATAATATAAATATGAATATGAATTTTTAAAAAGAGCCTAAAATGATTTACACACATGCGTATATGCCACAGACATAAATATGCCACACAAAAAACTAAACCAAAAAAACAAAATTGGAGTTATTTAAATTGGAAAAATGTAAGAATGTAATTTGATATAGTAAGTAATCATGAAAAATTTTGACAGTTTTTTAAATCTTTTGTTTCTTATGTTTATGTTATGTAAACTTTACTATGTTTAATATAAAATATATAAATATGTAGTATTTTATCTTTTGGTGGGGAGTGTTCAGACAAGGTCTCTCTGTAACCACAGCTGCCTGGAGACCAGTTTGGCCTTGACCTCACAGAGATTCACCTGCCTGTGCCTCCAGCAAACTGGAATGAAAGGCATGTGCCACCATGCCTGGCTATAGTTCATCTTTTAATGATGTATGTACATAAACATGTACACTTTATTAGGCAGATCTGTTTGTATATATACAAATTCTTCTGCAGAGGTCAATTCCACACTGTTCCCTTTTAAAAGTTTTTCCATCACTGTCTCGGGTCAAAACTCTTCTAAAATACGACATAGTAGAACTTGCAGATTCTGCACCATGTTATTATTGTTAAATTTCCTTTGCTGATGCTAAAGTGCATTTCTTGGTCTGATTTCATGTGGTGCAATTTTGTTGATGAATCAATCACTCTACAGTCTGGTGGAGGCTGTGAAGGGAGCAGACAGAATCATACCTATGGATATGATTTATCATAGGCAAGATGAATCACTGCAGTATGAGAAGCAGCTACAGAGTGTGACTAATTTGCTGTTGGGCTTCCTTGACATATTACATTGTACTGTCAGCACAGCAATGGCCATGACTTGCTGGACATCATCAGTGGTAAGCAATTTTATCTGCCTTAGTGGAGACTCCAAATCTTGGTCCTATGCATAGCCTCTTGATTCCCAAGATAACCCCTAGTGCATCATTATTTCTTGACATTCTGCTTTGCCCATGTTGGCTTGTACAGTTCTCTCTTCTGTGCATGAAGACGACTGAGTCTTCTATCATCTTGATTTTTGTTTTAGTTATTGATTTACAGACTGAGTATATATACCATACCCTGCTCTCCTATCTCAAGGAATGCCACATTTTGTAAGCCATCTCCACAGCTTTCTGCAGACCAGGCACATAGTAGGAATTCCAACCTTGGCACATGTTTCACCTCATTTTTGATAGTTGAAAGTAACTTTTTGAATTCATTTATGTTGGGATTGCACTAATGCATCCCTATGGGGGACCTCAGCTCAGATGCTTCATGCAATTGCCATTTTTTATTACCTTTGTTGACAGAAGGCTGCAGTTGTTGAGCTTTTGTAGTGACACTGATGACCATCTTTCCAATGACATTTTTGTTGGAACGTCCTTTATCTCTTCCTACAGAACATGGTTTTCTGGTGATTACTCCAGTTGCAGGACTATTTCAGTATGTCCATTCTCTGAACATTTTGAACTAATATTCTGCTGTGTTCTGGAGAAGAAAATCAAGCATTTTAATTTCTCTTCATGTGGACCATATCTTGTCTATGCTTCTAAAACATTCTAGCTCCATTTCCTTTTCTTTTGCCAAAATTCAGAGGAACCTTCGAATGCAAAACTTTGTTGTGCATGGAGTTATGTACACGAAGTCCATATTTTATCACCTAATGTTTCCCTAGTTATGACCTTGACTGACAGACCAGACTTTCCTAGTTTGCATATTCAACTGCCTCTGTAGGAGCTATTCATAAAACTATGTGTTGAGTTTAATGCTTAGGGTTTTTTGGTTTTTTTTTTTTTTTTTTTTTGCTCCATTTGTGGGAAGGGTGGCCATAATAGGAAAGAAGTACTTTATACACTACTAAAACATCCTTCTTCCCCCATATGTAGTTCCTCATTGTTTACTCATCTAATATCTAGACTTTCTTTTATATAATAGATCAATTACCTTCGTTAACAATCATCTGCTTTCATAGTTATTACTTCCTTTGAACTTGTATAGTTGACATATTGTGCCTGGAAGTTTGTCTGCTTCCACAAGTATCTACTCAAGTTTGTCATAGACAAAATTATATGGTTTTCAAAATTAATGCCACACCAGAGGTCACAGGTGCTTTACCTAAGTAATGGGTACCATAACCATGGCTATATGAAGATTCAATTACAAAATTCCATTTTACCTCCTGTTTCACTGAATCTCTTCTAACATCAACCCTCTGAGATAAAGTTCCCATGAAACATTTAAATAGAGATTTGCTCGTAAAAAAATTATTGGAGACTACCTTCAGGATGAACAATATCTCAGAATGAAGTTTTAAGATTAGACTGGCAGAATGTTATTGCTATTCAGTGAGAATAAAAGATTTATTAGCCAGGTGTGGTGGTACATGCCTTTAATCCCAGCACTCGGGAGGCAGA
>NW_008357164.1:1747550-1757064 GCF_000622305.1 Nannospalax galili
TTTAAAAAAGATTTATGATCTTCCAGGAAGCTCTGGACCTTGGGTCCACTTTAACAATTTTCCAAAAGCAGAGGCAATGTAGCTTTTACATCTGTGTAGTATCATGGAATGGAGGAGTGCTTTCCTTCAAATCAGAATAGTGGAAAAGTCAGATACCTTACAAAGGGTATGAGGTTTATGTAAGCTATGTCACGATGCTACATTCTGATTCTAACAACATTTGAAATCTCAAATGACATATAGATCATAGGTACATTTGCTTGGTATTTTTTATTTGTGGGTTGCATGTGAATAGAAGATACATTATTATAATTATTACTATCCTTTTCCTATAAACATTATTTTAGCAGCTTCAAAGAAAAAATTCAAAACCACTTAAATGGTATGAATTTTCCTCATAAGATGTTGGAAATTAATTGATTCTCACCAAAACATGTAAGATGATTTCCCAAATGTATATATCATAATTCTATTTAGAGACCCATGAATAACATTTATTTATAGCTCAGACAAAAATTCATATTGGAGCTATGTGGAATATTTCTTAATAAAAGGAGAATTTCTATAAATTCTCTTCAAACATATTATTGTTATTTATTGTGTAAAAGAAAAAGAAAGCCTCAATGAGATTCTAATTTCCAGGGCTGATAAGCTCAGTATCAAGGTTCACAAATGACCCTAGATTTCCTACCCCTGCCCCCCCCACTTTCCACCAACTTTGATAAGCATTAAGTACTATTAAAAATACAAATATTCTAAGATTTAAGATATGCCTATTCATATCTTATGACATCTTTTGAAATTAAGTTAATATTTTCAATATTTAAAAAATATTTTTATGGGGTTGGAGAGATGACTCAGGGATTAAGAGCACCGGCTGCTCTTGCAGAGGACCTGGATTTCAATTCCCAGGACACACATGGTGGCTACCAAGCATCCATGACTCCAGTTCCAGGGGAGACACTATCTGCTGACCTCCACGGACATTGCATGACATGGGTGCAATGACATACATGCAGGCAATAAACTCATAAAATAAAATAAAAATAATAAATACAATATTTTAAAATAGTTTTATAGCCTACCAAATCTAGTAGTACTGCCTGGATGCAAATGGGTGCAGGAACATCCATCGCAACATGGGAAGAAAAGTGACTTTCCCTCCCTCTCCACAGCTTGTTCAAGTCTGTAAATCTGATCTTTATAATACAGAGGGTTAAATGTGCATAATGGAAACATTCGTATGATTACTGTTTATTTTGAATGGTTAATAAGAATACATTGGTTGTAAAGAATAATTATTAATCTTTATTTTTACTAAAATTTCTGCTTATATCTTTTTGCTTTTATCGTATTTCAGGAAATTTATTTTCAATAGATTGTCAATATTTATTGAATATGCAATATGTTAATGCTGGTGTAATACATATCCATTCATCAAAATTCATTTTTCTAACACTTTTATGACATAAATACTATAGCATCATCATTTTCCAGATGAAAAACAAGACAGATTTTAAAAAATTCAAGGCTGAGGTTGTGCAGCTAGAATTAAGGAGAATGCTTTTCCCACTGTTGTGCAAAGGGATAATTTTCAGTTCTCATCTTAATCAAATGCACTCAGGAAGGAATGTTTCATTCAATTTAGTTATGGTAAAGTCGTACAATTTACTTGGCAGGAATTCTCATCATTTGCAATGATATTGCTTACTTATTCTTTCATCAGTTTACTCTATATTCTGTCATTATAGTAGAAACTCTGTAACAGAAGAAAAGGTTTCCAGTTCTTCGTTGGGGTATTATGAATGCCAGTAACATAGTGATGTGATCCTTACAAATTCGTGACTGGATGTGTAAACCTTCAAGTGTAGTGGCATGTGGACTGAACCCCATCTTGATTCCTCAGTTAAAGCAAGTATCTTTGGTATTTGTTATCTTTTTTGTTGCACATAAACTATCAGATAATATTGCTAAAATTTGATGGAGATTGTAGTAATCTATAATTAGTTAAGTATATTAACACATATTTTTTGCAAAATTTACTTTTTTAAAATCCAAGAGAACATACTAGGCTTTTAATGTAAGTTCTTTTATTTACATAAATCCATTATACAAAGTAATAAATTTCATTGACTTTTCTGTACATGAATATAACATGCTTTCAAACTGTTGAATTTTTGTTTCATTTTGTTTAGTTATGTCCATAAAGGCTTTCCCACCAGACAATAGGGCATTTGTCGGTGTTTATTGCTCGTATTCTGGGGAAGGATGCAAAGACCGTTAGTGGTAACACTCATGGTGATAGTACGGGAAAGAGGAACCGGAGTGCTAGGAGCTAGAGGAGTGCGGAAGCAGCAGCAGGTATCGCCAGGCTTTGGGATTTTCTCCTCTTTCCTATTTTCCAATTAGTATTTGTCAACCAAACAAGTTACTAATCTGGGCCCATCTAGAGCTCTTTTATTGTTCCTAATGCCCTTTTTTCCGATTTTGATTTTCAAAAGGTAAAGATTGTCCTTTCTAAGGTTGATTCTTTCTGCTGCCTCCTACGGTCTGTTCTCTTAGCTACACAAGGTGAACGACCGCCAATTTCACCCTCTCCCAGGCTCCGCGCTTCTGGCTTGAACCATCCATGAATGGGTGAATGGCAGGCCTTGACTGCACTGAGAGGACGGACTACAGGCTGAAGGCAGGCTGTTTTCATCTGCTCCTGGTAACCCTGAAATTAGCGGTGACACCATGAGTACTTATTTCTGGGATGCCCATTGAGTTTCACAAATCTAAATATTGCTCAGTCACTTTTTCTGAATTAAATTACCGCTCTCACAAATACTCAAAATGGTTCTGACCTATTGATTAGACCTTGTTTGACACATTGCTGAGAACTAATGCCTCAGTTAAAACTTTTAAGCAATTTTAAAACTGCACTGACTACACTGTGTCTACCTGCAAATGAAGCCCCAGCCTTGTTGATTTTCCCATGAATTTAAGTGACATACTTAAATCTGCATCGTGCACTTCAAATTCTTTTATGAAGCAGCTAGGATATTAAGTAAAGCAAAACACTTCCTTAAGATGTTTTTAAGTAGTATCTCTCAAGCCATTTATGAAATTTATTAAATGTTACACAAAATAAAACTGTTTTGATCACATATAAATATAGCTGTGAAATTATAAATTAAAGTTAAATTTTCTATTCAAATTCTATAATTATGAAGCTATAACCCTCCCATAGTTAAAAAAAATAGAGAGCTTATTGAGGAAATAAACAGGTCATTGCTCATATGAAAGACAGCAAAACTGCCAGACAGTTTAAAGGATTAAGCAACAGTAATAAATGTAAGATACTTTACAATTCATGAACAAAAAGCACTAGACTCATAACTTTCAAAAATGCACCCCAACTGTTCATGTAAGAATCATTCTATATTTTCAATGAAAAAAAAATTTAGAAAACCAAAAGGCAAGTAAATATTGTAGAAACAAATAAATTAAAATAACTGTTTAATGATTCAGCAAAAATGATCTTTCTCGTCTTAGAACTCTATGCCCAATAAATTTTACAGCTGAATCATCAATTCTTTGCATTTTGTCAAAATTAGGGGGAAGGGTGTTTCTAGCAGAGTAGTGTTTGTTCTAAGTGAGTTTGCTTAGAGCAGAAACACTTTCAGCAATTGTCAGAGTGATTTCCTGGATTGACGTCTCACTCTGTAGAGAAAATGGATCAATTGTGTGAAAATAATCACCAATGTAAGTATGAATTTAGGTGTTTATAAGAAATGTATAATCATGTGGCTGGAGAGATGGCTCAGCAGTTAAGAACACTGGTTGTTCTTGCAGAAGACCTGGGTTTGAATCCCACCACCCACATGGCAGCTAACAACTGTCTGTAACTCCAGTCCCAGGGTATCGGAACAGCTTCTTCTGACTTCCACGGGCATTGCACGACATCGGTGCACTTACTTGCAAGCAATGCACACATACACACAAAATAAAAATAATAAATAATTTTTTAAAGTTAAAAAAGAAATATATAATCAAAAAAAAGAAATGTATAATCAAATTTGAACTTGAAATGAGTAGAGAAGTGACTTCTGGAAATAGTCAATGAGAGAATTCAAGTCACATGCATAGATAAACTCTGCAGTTGGGGAGAATGAAGAGTTTTATTATGTGAAATCAAGGGTACTGGCAATATGAAAATTAAAAACTATACAATAATTTTACTTTTTCAGAGTATTTCACACCTACATATGTCATGTTAAAATTCAGTTTAGTACAAAAAAGATATATTTTTAAATAAAAAGTTTTTTAGAGAGAATATATTTATCCCATGAGTCAAAATAATATCTATCCATTTGTCAGAAAAAAACAGCTTACTTTCCTTTCTACCTTACACATAAACACACAGGTAATATAGATTCTTCAACTTGAAAAGGACAGGTTCAACAGATGAGAATGTCTGTATCATGACAATATTTGCAAATTATACATATAATTTGACCTTCACATATACAGTTTATATTTTTGGCACTTTTTACACAAGCATATGTGAATCTTTTCTTACTTTTTTTTTTTTAGATACAACACATCACAGCATGTAGAAAAATATAATTCCCATCGCATTTCTTAGAAATTCACTGAACTAGTCAGGTACCACAATTCCAAGTGTTTTAGGAGTTGCTCTGGAAGCAGACGCTGGTCTGAGGCAGTGTAGAGACCCTGCTGAGGACACCCCAATATTCCTTCATGCAGTCTACACATTCTGTTGGCATTCAAGCACACAGTAGCTCAGCATAGATCTTTATCATTTATTTGATGTATCATTCATGTTTCTACTGTCTAGCTTTTTGTTCTTTCTTTCTTCCTGTACAATCCAAACAACAATATAAAATGAATGAGTGCTATCGTCCTTGGAACTGATCACTGACTATCCTGACCTGACAGCAGAGCTTTTCAGAACTACAAAGCAGCCACGTAGCTAAGCTTGTCAATTCAGACGCATGTTACTTACAAAGTAGCTATGCCAAGCCCGAGTTTGTTGCTTGGAAAAGAGCGCAGTAGGAACATGCTCGATATAACTAGTTTCCCAAAGACAGAGATTTGAAAATTTTCAAAGAAACAGAAGTATAATTTTGTCAGAATTTGGTCACTGAACACATGTGAGTGAACAAGGTGCCCATTTCTTTTAGATTGTAGAAACCTGAATAATGAGACTCGTTCCCTGTCATGGTATACTCAAATGCGAAAATTAGAAACACATATTTAAAGTAGAAGTATTTCTCATTTCCATAAGGTTTAATGCTGCACTCCCACAACAGGAAACATCTTTTCTAGTAACAACCATTTTCTTAGAAAACAATAATTATTTTTTCCTTGTGATGAAATCACACAACAAAATAGCTCATTTTTCTCCTGTGTAGAATGTTCAGAGCCATTGTTCCCGTGTGACCAGGGAAAATAATTTGCCTCCTAATGACATCATTCACACTGTATCGGAATCACATTCTGCTTCTGATGCTGCTGTTCCTTACCTGCCCTGTACCTGTCCCGTCGCTCATCTAAACAACATTTAAATAAGTAATTAAAAAATACTTTTCTCATCATAGAAAATACACAAGGGCAAAGCAATGAAGCAAAACCCACCTATAATTCCAAATTACCTGTTAACTTTTAATATGATCCTTAGGATCTTGTTTCTACATACAGTTATACATCCAGACCTAACATTTTAAAATAAATGTTGGAAGATGTTGTACAATTTGCCTGGACTGCTTCTTACTTAAAAACATGGTATTCTTATGCTGTAGTTTTCTTCAATAACATTTCAATGATTGCCACTATGATTCTATTTCCACATGTTGGGTTTATTTAGCCAATAAGTGTTAGTTATTTAATGTATACACATATATATTTGCTTGCTTGTTTTGTTTTTTGAGACAAGGTCTCCTTGTAGCCCCAGCTGGCCTAGAACTCACTATGTAGATCAGCTTTCCTGCCTCTATCCATAGGAGATCTGTCCCTCTCCCTTTATAGTGCTGAGAGTAAAGACATGTATCACCATGCCCAGTTTTCCTTTATAATTTTTATGAAATGTCACCTGAAATGTATTTATAAAACAGACATCATAAGATACAGTTTAAAAAAATTCAAAACACAAAACAAAGCAAACAAAAAAAATTGCCATTTTATTATACCAGGACTCTCCAGACGTGAAAATATAGGTTCTACCTTAATTATATATGAGAAAGTTGAGGTTATTACATCCACAGCAAAAGTGGATAGGCTATTCTTTGATTGGCAGTGTAAGAGAGAGCAATTCTTTATAGTTTTAGTTTGCAACTGTTTGGATGGTAGCAAATTGCTCAATACTGGTGCACTGTACACTTATTATGGATACTTTTATGTATATATTTTTTTCCTCTATGCAGCTACTGCCCTTTTATCTGACTATTCACAACTTTCTTTAGGGGATGTGTGGGTTTACACAGGGTCTTTTGTATCCCAGAGTGGACTAGAATTCACTTTGAAGAATGTCCTTGAACTCCTGACATTCCTGTCTCTACTTCGGAAGTGTTGCGAATACAGGTGTGCATTTAGATGCCTGGCTTCATAATTTTTATAAATAAAAGTTAGCATCCTTTCTTCTCTAAATATTTATAAACAGTTTCCATCCAGTTTGTCTTTGTTATTAGTTTTCTCTGTGATATTCTTGCTAGACAAAATTAAGATGTTTATCCAGGGGCTGGAGAGATGGCTCAGTGGTTAAGAACACTGGTTGTTCTTACAGAAGACCAGGGTTCGAATCCCAGCTAACTCCAGTAACTCGGGTCCCAAGAGATCCAACAGCCTCTTCTGACCTCCGTGGGTATTGCACAACATAGTTGCACTTACTTACATGCAGGCAATACACACATACACATAAAAATAATAAAGAAAAAATTTTAAAGACATTTATTCTATCAAACTCATCCATTACTTTTTCTCTAACTTTATAACATACATGTATATCTTGCTAGTTTTTATTTATTTGCAATATAAACAATCTATACTATATAATCATTGTTTTTCCACCTATAAATAATTATAAAAGCTATGACTCTAATTGGCTCAAAACTATTTTATAGAATAAAATCAAACCTTCGAAGAAATGTTTAGGGAATGATTTTTGTCAATGTTAATCAGTTTTTCTCTATTTTATAGACTCCAAAACAAGAAATTTTTATCTAGAAATGGTTTTACATAGAAGTAGTAAAGTACTGGAACATATAAAAAATATAAGAATATTTACTAATCACTATACATTGGTTTAATAAATATCTCTGAAATTAATTTGGCATAGTATGAAGAAATCCAAATTAATGCACTGTATGTACTTTCGCATCTTAAGAGTTCATCTACTTTATGTTAGCTTTCATTTGGGGGCATTTTCTAAAATTAGCAACTGCTGAATATTATAAAAGCTGCATGGCTTTATGCCAACCATTCAAACAATCATAATTATAGTCTAATAAGGCGTGTTCAGATTAGAAAATTCATAGTTTTATTGATAAAGCTAAATTCGCTTTCTTAAAGAAGAGTCATGGTTTAATTTCAACAGCTCAGACATGTTGGCATAATTCAGACCAAAAACAGATAGAAAGTAAATTTGGTCTTCACAATCTACAGAGAAGTGGTGGTAGGCCTTCCTGAAATATCCATTGGACAGAAAGTCATCTGGATTGGTACTTGAAGGGAGAACCTGGAGGCCTCAGCAACAGTGCTGCAGGCAGAAATGTCTAATGTCAGGCTTTACACTGTGTTGGAAATGGTTTGGGAGATCAAAAAGGCAATGCTCCCTCATATTCAGCTTTGGAAATGCAGCAGCTTTGCTGACCAAGCAGACATTGAGATGCATATGGGAATGTGAGCTATAACAGAGGAAAATCACAGCACAGTGGGTACAAATGAGATGATGGAAAACTTCAGAAAAGTGCTGGAGAGTAGAGAAAAGAGGGTCCCAGCCACATTCCACCCGCCCACTCCAGATACTCCAGAGGGTTTCACAGCTCCATTGTGCCTGCAAGGAAGTGGGGGAAGGGCTTGTTCATATTTTAAATATGCAGCCAAATCTGGAAGCTTTGGAAGCTTTGTCTTATCAAAACATCTTGTTCTGTGTGTTGATAAAAGATGATTATTTGTTTACACAGGTTTGCAATCTAATAAAAATGCCATTAGAACCATTTAAATAATCTTGTGACTGAACATGGAGATAATCTTGGTATACAAAAAAGAATTCTGACCATTGTGGATAAAGCAATCAAGTCAAAAACCCTTTAAAATAGGAAATGATATTACAACAGTACATAAAATTGTGTATTAAATAGACAATAATCTTTAGATGAAAAGCTTAACACTTTCTAAGAGAATTGCTAATTGTTTTAGTTAAGTCCCAGTCAATCCTTTAAGGAAAACCACAATGAAAGGATCTTACAAGGTATACAAAGAACTCAGTCAAAACAAAGTGTATCTATAGAGTCAGGCTAAGAGAAGTGAATTTCATTGGATATATAATTAAATTTGTTGATATTTTAATCACATTTTCCACAAAGTATTAGTATTTCTTTATGTTAATATATTTAAACATTTATCGCATTCTTATACTGTAATTTGAGGTCATCTTTTTTCCTTATGGTCAGAGTATATACCCAGATTAATAACGTAAGTCAATACTTTCTAATTACATCCCAGGAAAATCCAAGCTAACCTGTCTACCATGACATTAGCCCTTCTACCACGACTTTGGCCAATGTTTGATGGAGAAATGGAAAAAGCTGTAAAGTGTGATGGAAACTTGGGATGGATATGGCGTGTGATCCTGTAAGTCAAATACATGTATTTATGGAGTTATTAAAATCAGTGACTTTTAATGTGATTAAGACATAAAATTGTGCACTGGGCCCACATAAGACTAGTTCTATCAGCAATAAGTAAAAGAAGTGAAAGGCCTCACAGGGCCCTATGCTCTACCTCTGAACTATTGGCTATTGGTAGACTTTTAGGGAGGTAGGACCACTATCTTTAGCTGTGTACTCACTGTTGAGCACACCAAGATCCAACAGGTAGATCCAACCATGGTCACAGACTCAGCCCTGGTTAATTTTAGTGGCTCACCAAACAAAAAATGTAGTCATGACAGTGAGAGATGGAGGTTTCGGGATGGGCAGGGTTGACAGGGTTGATCAGGAGGTATGGAGAAAGAGTGTCTGGTATGTGTGAATTTATCTAAACACAAATTTAATTAATAAAAAGAGAAAGAAAACAGTCCTCATTCTTGCATTTTTTTTTTGGCAAATTCATAGATGAGTCTTAGACTGAAAATATTAAGGAAACACTGGTTTAGAGTCATAGGGAAAATATGATATAACTAAAAGCAACTCTATTTCCTCAAGGTTTTTATTCATATGCAGTCACTGAAAAAGAAAGTAATTCTCTAATTTCTCTCATTCTAAAGTATGTGTATGTACAAATTTGTGTG
>NW_008357164.1:1757173-1760877 GCF_000622305.1 Nannospalax galili
TAGATTCTAAAGTATGAAAGGAAAAGATTTAAGCATGGTAGAACTTATGAAACGTTGTTTTAAAAAGAGGTGAAATCTAACTCAAGTTCGCTAATTTAGGTTGCTCTAGAAGTGAATTTGTTCAACACCAGTAATTGATCGAAAGCTTATGCATTCATAAGTTCATTTAATTAAAAAATTCATCTTCTTTTTACCTCTGAAATTCAGTATAAAACTTCTTTTTTGTCTCCAACAACCAACACTGCTATTATGAACAAACACTACCTTCTCAAAAAGTTTACTTCAGAAAATTAGAGAAACATCTGCTGATTTGTTATTCATTCAAACATTCAACAGATATTCATTTCCAATTGACTATGTGACACACACTTATTTACCTCCTAGAAATGTTTTTAAATGAGAGGAGAATAAAGCTCTGCCAAATGCATGTCCATCCACACCCCTTCAGTGTGGGCCCATCCACTGGGATATATATATATATATATATGTGTGTGTGTGTGTGTGTGTGTGTGTGTATTAAATTGGGGGGACAGTGGGGAGGTGTGGATAGACAAGAGGATCTAAATACCATCAAAAATTAAATAAAAAAGTAAATTTAAAAAAGTTTTCAGTTAACAAACTCATAATTTCTTGACTACCTGTTTGTCAAATGTCTGAGTGTGCCCAGAAAGTCTTTGTCAAAAATTGTCACAACTATGACAGTAGCAGGGATATCAGAGTATAGGGCTCTAGTGGGGGGAGGGAGGCTATGGGAGGGTGCCATCTGGGAAGTGGGTGTATAGTCGAATAAGATGGTTTGGGATGTATGGTTTTAAAAATGTATTATATTTGAGGAGGAAGCATGGAAATTTACATCATGCTAATTAGTAGAAGTGATAAACTTTACCATTGAAATCTACCCGATGACTTTATAGACATACACAGGTGCTAAGGATCCAAGTGCAACCGATTATGACTAGTAATAATCAGATACATACAGATTAGAGATGCATGTGTAAACATCTCAGTGTTAGTAACAAAAACATTGAGTCTTTCTGCAAGGAACAATATATTCTAAAATGAAATGGAGATCTTTTAAAGGTTAAAACCTCATTCAATTTTATGTCTTATAGGGTTTATACTGAGCACAATATTGTATAACTATTAATTCATCTGTAAACATAAAAATTTACAGCCAATTTTGAAAGAGATGTATCTTAGCTCAGGAAATTGTTATTGAATATGTCAATGCTGTTGTAATGAAAGGTTTCTTCTAAGTATGTGGTTAATAAATAATTTAAAAAATTGTCACAACTAATAATATCATAATTCACAAACTGCAATAGAAAAGTATTTAATCACAGATGTGTGTCACTATGAACAAATCTTAAAATTAACAGCTATTAGCCAAAACTGAAGTCTAAGTAGGTAAGGGATGTGGAAAATTCCATCCAGTCTAGAAATTTAGTTTCCTTGCTTCAAAGATCAGTTATTATGGGACAACCAAAATATGGGGGAAAAATTCTGATCATGAAACCAAACTAACTCTTTGTGACTAATATTCTATTTCTGGCAAATATGCATTTCAAAGTGACATGGAGAGCTGAAATTAAAAAAGAGAAATTCAAAATCTTGAGGGCAGCACTAGGAGTCTGAGGTGAGGAGAAAAATGTGAGGTTTTAAATACCAAAGTCAATGACTCCAGGCATGAACTGTGGGAGAGGAAGGGGGTTCCCTGAAATGACCCTTTTCAGACTCAGGGTGTTCTGAATATTACCTTCCATGACCATAAAGTTTATACATTATTTTAATCAAACTTCATTCCAAATAAAGTAATTTTTAATGAAAAATTTAATTTGAAAAGACTTCTTTGTTTAAAGAAAAAGAATCCATCACAATCTTTAAGTAAACTATTAATCCTACTTAAGTATAGCTAAGAGAATGTGATATATATTTTAAGAAGAAAATTGTAATATCCAATGAAAAACACTTCATGCTGTCAGTGTTTTTTAGTAACAACATGAATTTTGTTGGTACAGTGACTGGTACAGTGGCTACAACTTAAAGGTGTATATTTAGTGGGGCATGGTGGCACACACCTTTAATCCCAGCACTCAGGAGGCAGAGGCAGGCAAAAGTCTGTGAAATCCAGGCCAATCTGGTCTACATAATCAGTTCTAGGCCAACCAGAGCTACTGGGAGATCCTGTTACAAAAAAACCCCAAAATAATAATAATAATGATGATAAAAAATAATAATAGACTTAACTACTTGGATCCACTTAAATTTTCCTAGTGTGATACATGTATAACAACAGAAGTTTTATTTTGCATATTTGGCCTTGAGTCAGACAGATATTTTTAATGAGTTCTTCAGGAGTCAAATCTCCTGTCTAATTTAAATTAGTGTCATTAAGCTATCATCTATGTCAGAGAAAAGAAATTAAATTTAGCACATCTGCAAGGCAGTGCAGCTCGGCAGCCTACATCAGTCGGCAGGATGCCCAAAGAAACAAAAAGTAAACAAATAAAATAATTAATGTCACTTTTAGCTATTTGTGAAGCACAGTGTTAGACTTTGCTTGAGCAGTGCTAGTGGAAGACGTTGGAAAACAGGAAATGGAAGGGAAAAGAGGCTCTTTCACGAACTGCTGAACTCCAGACACCTACCTCTATTCACCTCTGAATTCAATGTTTGGAAATATGCTAATTTACCTTTATACTGCAAAAGTTAAGGCACACAACAGATAAATAGTTTACTATGACTTAAAGCATGAGAAGTAGTTTCACCTTTTTAATAATCTTTTGCTCTCAAGGTTTGCTTGACAAAATTTGTCTGAAGAAATAAACTATTAATGGCTCCCTCTGAAAGATGCTATTTCTCAGTGTTGGAAAGTATTACAATTTCCTTTCAGATGAAAAATCTCTATACTTATTTATTTTTAATGGTTGCAGTATTAAAAATCCTTTTAGAAGAAAAATTCATTTTTGGTTTATAATTCCATGAAATTTCTTTCTTTATTTTATTTTTTTTAGATTCAATGTCCTTAAATAGAAGAAAGAATGCATTTTTAGTGCACAGCCTGTTTTCAATCTTTTCCACCCGACTTCAGTTGACTACAAGCACGAACGGAAACCTAAAAACTATTTCACACTAAATGTACTGTAGGAAGGGAGTGGTGCTGGTGGTTAGAGAGTGGGACTTGGAGCTTAATTTCTTGAGTTCTATTTCTGGCTTAATCCCTGGCAGTCCTGTGGCTTGGTCAGTTACTTACATAGCTGTACACTGATTTGCCTATCTGAGGCCTGGGTGTGGTGAGTGTTCTGCCTTGCTCAAAAGTACTATGGATTTGATGACCTTCACAATTCAAACTAAACTTTTTCTTTCAAACGTGTTTCACTTTTTGTGATTCAAGCCTTAAATTGTTTTGTTTCCAGTATTTTCCTCACAATGTTCTCTTGCACTGACCATGTGCAGTAGAAACATGACGTTTTAATTGTGCACCTGAGGAATGAAAACTGAGGTTTTCCTCTGGTCTGTATATGTGCATTCACATACATGCTTATGCATACATATATACACCCCCAAAGAATGGAATTCTCATGGATAGTCATTGTAGCAGACTGTTTTCAGTTCAGTTCACTTGTTTTTTAAGTAATAATAATGATGATGATTTATAGTTTTATATAATATATTATATAGCACGTTATTTTGGATGTAGTTTA
>NW_008357164.1:1761037-1771652 GCF_000622305.1 Nannospalax galili
CGTTATTTTGGATGTAGTTTAAATATTATAGCAATAAAATTTCATAAATTTTTCATAAGTGATGAAAACATCATACCACAATGCAACAAAAGGAAAAGGAGGCAGCACACTTTTTTTAATTTTTGCTTTTTGCCTAAAGATACATTAAAAAATTCTCAATACACAGAGTGATCATTTTCTGAAGTGCTAAGTTTAAGCATCCATATTGTGGTTATTCCCTCCTATTTTCCATTTTTCATAGTTATTTATTCTAGTATTATATTTTCTTCTGCTTTGTTGAAACTTTTGCATTCTAGATATCTTTTGTCTCCATTAATATTTTCTTATTTATGTTTAGTTTAATTATTTTTTAATCTTTGAATATTATGTCTCTCAAGGCTCATGTGTTAAGGGCCTGGTCCCCACCTGATGACATGAATGGGAACCTGTAGGAACTTTAGGAAGTGGGTCTTGTGGCTGGAGAGATGGTTCAGTGGTTAAGAGCACTGGTTGCTCTTGCAGGGGACCCAGGTTCTATTCTCAGCACCCACATGACAGCTAGTAACCATCTGAAACTCTGGTTCCTGGGGATCTGACACCCTCTTCTGACTTCCGCAGGCATTGCACAACACTGTTGAATTTACATACATGCAGGCAATACACTCATATAAATAAAATAAAAATAATTAACAAAATACTTTTTTAACAAAATAAGTGAACCTTGGCAGAATTTAGGTTTCTGGAGGGCATGGTCTCTATGGGGATACTTGGAACATGGGCCTTCTTCTCTCTCTTTTACTCTACATTTCCTAACCACCATGTGTTGGGAACAGAAGGCTGTTGGGGTCAGTTTATGTTTAAACATTGTGATACTGGTAGAAATATCTGGTATGAATCAGCTACAACCTAGTTGACACTAGGCATCCTGGGGATCATGACCCAGAACAGAATGGTTGACAGCAGATATCTGAGGATCCCTAAAGTAAACAGAGATACAATCTGTTAAATAACTGCTTCTGGCAGAGTGTTGCTTTTGGGTCATTCTGTATAAATATGTCCTTGATGTCAGGAATTTTTGCCTGAGCTTGTCAGCCTGTCTGTGTGTCTGTCCATAGGCTTGTGTGTCTACCTCTGTGTAACCCATGTGCCAGCTACATGTGCGTCTATGCCCACCTGTGTGTGGCCTATGTTTGTGAGAGTTGATGTGTGCCTGGGTGCATGCCATATACTGCCTTTCTAGTCTTAGCTCAGAGTGATTCATGTATGTTTTGTCTGTCAGTGGCTCCTCAAGATCTTTTCCATCTCCCAGTGTCCCATAACTCTCCTCCTTTCTTGGTATCAGAATTGGACCTCATGCATGGTATGAGAAGCTTTGCTCACCAAAATGTTATTTTGCCTAAACACAGGCCCCAAATGTTATCTTGCCTAAACACAGGCCCTAAACACAGGTCACAACTGAGACCACAGAAACAGTGAGCTAAAATCCATTTTTAAGATTAATGTTTTCACAATTATCTCTGCTATAGGATGAATCCGTTGGATATATGCCAAGGAGTGGTATAACAATGCTGGCCCGGCAACTACCACATTGGTACATAGTGGTTCTCTTACCTTGGAGTAATCAACAACTAATTGGATTTAAGGCCCACACAATAAGAGGGAACTCATATCTGATACTATAAACATAGCCAAATACACATGGCTGGAGAGGTCATAGATTCCATAGAAAACTCCACCTCTGTCATATGCCTAGACAAATGTAATTTCTTACTGTATGCTAAATATGATCTTTATATTTACAGACTGTCCTCAGACCCACAAGCTATGGACTTTCTTCTAAAGTTTGCCTAGGATCATCACAAGCTTGTTGACTGTTAACACTCTGCAAGAAAGGAGGGGCAGGGAGAGTCAACCATGTCTTCCAACCAACCAGTTGGCACTAGTTGCACAAGGGGGAGGGACTAAGGGTGTATAAGCAGAGGAAACCTTCGTGCAGTCTCCAGCCATTTTGCATGGCTGGCTGTGGGGAAGTCACAATTGATGACTTGATGGAGACTTTCCAGTGCAGTCTTAAAGGGGGAGCACTCACACTCCTGTAAGTAAACCCTCATCACTGCTCTGTAACTAAGCCCAACAAATTCACTGGCTTCCCAGACTGCAGTTTGGTGAAATTGTACCTCGGTTTGTTGTAGGGACCAAGTAAGAAGGGGGTCAGATGTCATCTGTGCCTCCCAGTAGGAATTTTAGCTGTACCTCTCACCATTCATCAAAGAAGACTCTTTTTGCAACAGATGTAGACTATTATAGAGTTCCACAATTGATCAAATGCAGAGAATAACTGTCTGTGATACACCCAGTCCTAAGTGACACATCTACAATGCAACCACTATACCTAAGGGACAGGAAGCAGAGTGGAATAGGGGACAGAGAGAATACTAATCCATCTCTCAATTCTCACCAGCCAAGCTTCCTCATGAAACAGATTGTGACTAACAGAGAAAGCCACAATTGGCCAAAATGTAGAGAATAAAAGATGGAGCTCACCTTTAATCCCAGCACTTGGGAGGCAGAGGCAGGGCAGATCTCTGTGAGTTCAAGGCCAGCCTGGTCTACATAGTGAGTTCCAGGACAGCTGCGGCTACAGGGAGACCCTGTCTCAAAAAGATAAAAACAAAGAGAGAGAGACTACAGAGTGAGTGTCCCTAGATAGGATTCCTGTATTAAACCTCTGCCACCCAGAGCTCAGGACCGTTGCAGAAGAGGGAGCTGAAACACTGTAAGAGTCAGGGTGGTGGATGACCATAAAGAAACAGGTTTTCCAGGCTGCTGGGAAGTTGCTCATATGAACTTATATCAGTGGGTGACAGCATGCACAAGACCCATGCAAACTCAAATCAGACAAAAACCCAGGATAAAAGTGGGGAAATGGGTAAGAAGCACCAGCCTTAGCTGAGGAACTGTTGACCATTGATCACTACTGAGTGAAGGAGAGTTGGTTTTCTTTAATGGAGTGATGATAGGTACATTGACCAGTCAGTGGATGGACACATACCAGGGGACATTTGGAGATACAAATTTGACTTAATAGACCTTAACATATATGACAAAATGCAGGAAATCTGGAGGGGGGAAACTATGGGGAGTACACATGGGGGGGATTTAAATATGATCAACATGTATAAAATGCACAAAAATTCAATGAGAAAATTTTTTTAAATATATGGACCCCAAAATTGTCACAATAGAATACCTGACTCACACCTTTCCAATTTAAGTTTCATGTTTCTTTCACTAAACCACTTTCTTTCTACTATCTCCAATACTGTTATGCAATTAGATTTTTTTCTGTAACATTCTTGAAAAATGCAACTAAACCTTAAATCATGAAGGTAATTTTTTTCATTTCCATAAAATTTTTAATTAGTAAGCTTGGTTGAATTTTGTTGAAATCCAGACATGAGGTATTGGGTAAAAAGAACTCTTGTAAATGGACTATCAGGGATGTGGGGGAAAGGCAGAGAGAAAGAGAGGAAAAATGTTAAAATTATTTTATGGGACCTCTCAGTCTTTTAGAAAGCTTATACTTCTGGGCTATGAACTTCACTAGGATTCTTCATTTCTATTTTTAATTCCCTGAGATAGGATGGCCAAATTGTACTAGAGATGAGTATTTTCCTTTCCACAAGCCAGAGACTGTAAGTTCCTGGTAAGGCCCTATAAGAAATGCTCTGTGAAAATAGTATGTTGATCAATTTTCTATTGCTGTAACAAAAAACTAAGACTAGGTGTTCTATAAAGAAACAGCCTTATTTGGCATCCATTTCTGGTGATTGGAATATCTTAACAGCATGAAAGTGCAGCCTGAAAGTATCATAATATGGTATCCAAAGAGAAAGTTACCCAGCCGTGTGCGAAAGGGCCCAACCATGAGGAGCATCTTTTCATAACTTACTCTCATGAGACCTAATTCTATCAGAGAAACAAGCATTAATTCTTTCAAGACCAATGTGACTATACTTAATTACACAAAACCTAAACTCTTACAAGTTCTACCGACTCAATACCACTACGGTAAGGAGAAGCCCTCAAGCACCCGAATGCACATCACTCTGCATGAGAAATGTTGGGAAGACACAGTATATCCAAACTGGTGAAGAACGGCCTTGTTGAGGAGAACTGACTTCTCTAGGATGTTCAAAATAGCTACCTTTCTCCTCTCTCTCATGTAAATATGAGGAAGTTTTTTGTTTTGTTTTTGTTTTTGTTTTAAATGATTCCTGTGAGAACTGGTAATGTTCCTTGATAGAAAAGTCATACTTTTCAACATTTTAATGAAATTATTCTGATAGATTTTTTTGGGGTGGGGGGAATAGACTGACAGAACACAAAAGAAGGAAAGAGTGAACATAACCAATAGACTGTTAAGGTCCAGGTGACAGACACTTGGATCTTGGCTGGGGTGGCAGCAAAGAAGTAGAAGTGATCAGGCTGCAGAACTATTTTGATGGCAAAAAGGAATTAGAAACCAAAAAAAAAATTTTCTATACTATGAAGTTATGAAGTGATTTCAGGGAGTGATATTTTAATGCCTTATGGAAAGTTTAATTGTTATGTTTTGAAATAGTTTATTTGAATTTGTTTTGTTTTGTTTTGTTTGTATATTTGCTTTTTTGAGACAGGGTTTAGTATGTAGCTCAGGCTGGCCTGAAATACTCTGTGTAGACCAAGTTGACCTGGAGTTCAGAGATCAACCTTCTTCTCCCTCCCAAGTGCTGGGATTAAAGGCATACACCACCACACTTAGCTTGAAAATTCATTTTATATAAAGGTTAAATTAATATGCAAGTTAGAACTGTAACTCAGAGAAGGAGTACTTGCATAGCAATCATGAGGTCCTGAGTTACAGTCACAACAGAGCAGAAAAAAAATTGTATTTATATATACTGTTTCTGGTTTTGATTATTATATAACTAAAATTTAATGGATTCTTATTTCATTATGTTTATTGAGCATCTGATGTGATATGGGTGAGCTTTCAAACATTTGTGTTTTTACGAAACAGAAAAGGAAAATCACACTGCACATAAAATCAATTCTCATGCTTTCAGCATTAATAAATCAGTGCCTAAATCAACGTTCTGAATGATTCTCCTGTCTACTAATTTTCTCATTTGTTTTAGTAGGACTGGAGTAAAAGGCGAAACAGGAAATGCAAACAACTTGACAATCATCTCTTAATTCTCTTACTGGCAAAGTGCTAAGAAACACATTTCTTACACATTTTACCTTTGCCAAATGACACTGGTAGATTTAAAAGCAATATTTTGACTTGCAATTTGTATTTGGTAGTATATATAAAACAAGCTACAGATATACAACACTGAGAATTTTCACAAAGTGCACATATCAATGTCATTAGAATTTAAACAAAGAATCCTAACATTAGATAAATCAAGATTTCTTCCTTGTGAGATGCTCTCCATGACTTATGTCTTCAAGAATAACTTCTCTGCTGACATAATAAAATTAGTTTCATCTTTTAGAAATTTTAAAACATTAAATTTTAGAGTACATATTAATTTGTGTTTTATTACATTAAATACTTTTCTTACAACCATAAACTTCTAACAATGACTTTGATTAGTCATGATCTAGTCTGTCTGGGTATCAAAACAATGATTATAGCTTTTGCCTTAAAATACATATTTACTTTTTTCTTAACTATATATGCAGCCATATGTGATAGCTAATCCTGATTGTCACTCTGGAACCAAAAAAAATAGCATGTCTCTGGATGGGTCTATGAGGTTTTTTCCAGGAAAGACTGAGGACGGAAAACTCATCCTGAATGTTGGTGGGACCCATGTGCTGGGTTCCCAGACTGAAAGGAGAAAGCAAGCTGAGCGTCAGCATTCATCTCTCGTTGCTGCTTTCAGACTGATGATGCAAAGTGATCCCCCCATGTTCCTGCCTTGGGGACTTTTCTGTCATGGTCTCTTTCCTCTGTCTTGCTTTTGTCAAGTATCCTGCCACTGCAATAAGAAAAGTAACCCACACACCATACCGATAATACACAGCGTTTTCCTTCTGAAAATGCTGTGCAACATATTTTACCTGTTGTTTTCTTCAAGTCTTTTAATTAGACAGCCTTTGTATGGATTTTTTTTTCTTTGTGTGTATATGTGTGTATCTCTCTGTGTATGTAGGTCAATGTGTGGGGATGTCCATGGACACCAGCAGATGGCATCAGATCACCTGAAGCTAGAATTACAGGAAGTTGTAAGCCATTGACATGGGTGTGGGGAATCTGTTGTTTGACACTATTCCTGGAAAGACTTAAGAAGTGAACAAATGTCTACTCATCCCAAATAAGGGGCCCACAACAGACCAAAGTGAAGATGCCTCCAGAGTCTAAATTGGTGAACCAACAAGTTTTATTGGGGTGACTTACAAGAATATGGTGAGTACAGGAGCAGAAAGGACTCAAAGAAACCACGTCACTGAAAGCTGGGAATGTGGAGTGCACTGTACAACCTGCAGACAGCTCAGGAAATTGGCAGTGTCTTCTTGGGGTGGTTCAGTTGGTCTGAACCTCTTCCAGGCAGCTCAGCTGGTCTGAGAGTATCTCTCAGAAATCCGTAGGGTTTTTACAAGCTGGGAGAGGGCAGGATCTAGTAAATCTGGTAAGTTTTAGGGACTTCCTGAACTACTGAGCTGTTTATTTCCTGGGCTTACAGGACTTCTCTGCATGACGGAATGTTTTATCTTGAAGGAGACTGCTATACAACAGAAGCCAACTGGGGTCCTCTGAGAGCTACCAGTGATCCATCTCTGCAGCTCCCAATTGTGCACACATATATGCATGTGTATACAAAATTGAACACGTTCTATGTACACTATTCTGTGCTAGCATTACCCATAGAAACCAACACAGGTAAGAACAGTCATTTTCCTTAACTAAAAATTACAAAAGGACAACATTTTTTTTACCTTTTTTCCATTGGAAAGCTTGGTTCTTTGAGAAAGTCCTAGGAACTTTGAGAGGCAGGGGCTAGGGGCTAAAAAGATGGTCTAGTAGTTAGAAGCACCTGCTGGACTTTCAGAGGTCTCAGGTTCAGTTCCCAGCTCACAATCATCTGTAGCTCAATTTCCAAGGGATTTAATGCCCTCTTCTGGCCTCTGTGGGTGCCAGACATGCATGCAATACACATACATGTATGTAGACAAACCTCAGACACATAAAAATGAATCTTAAATAAAAGGGGTATCAAAGCTAGTGAGTGGTCTTAGGTCATTGGGAAGATGTTCTCAAATGGGATCAGATTATAGGGTGTCAAGTCTCATTCCCTTCCTTTCTGTCTTTCAGTTTCCAGGCACAAAGCACACACATACCACCAGCATGATGTGCTATTTTACCACAGGCCCAAAAACATTTGAACCAATTGATCATGACTGAAACTTTGAAAAGTATGAACCAAAATAAAACTTTTCTTTTTATAATTTGATTACCTTACATATTTTTTATAGTAACAAAAAATGCCTAACATGGAAAGGGCTTGTGACGTAGTTCTTACTGATAAAGGTGATGGACACAACTGCCGTGCTTATGTTAGATTCTATGGTAAAACTGATGACATCAATGTTGTGATGGTTTTGCAGGCAGACTTATTCTTGCTTTCCTGCTTGCCCTCAAGAAGCCAGGTGACATGTTGTGAACGGCCTAGGAAGAAGACTATGTGACTTAAGACTGTTGGTACTTTCCAGGAGACAATAGCAGCTTCCAATCAAATACTACAAAACTTGAAGGTTCCAGTCCTGTAAATTAAAGCAAATGTATTTATACCAAGCCCAAAATATTGTCCTTCATTAGATATTCCAGACCGAAGCCCATCTGACAGTTTACAGTGAGACCCTCAAGGAGAAATTCCAGCTAACTGCATAATGAAGTGACAGGAGGCTCACAGTGGCCAGAAAGACAAAGAAAGTGGAAGGAGTTAGGGCAAGCTATACTCTTCAAAGGCATGTACCCTGTGACTTTACCTCCTCTAGTTAGGCTCCACCTACAGATTAATACATTAAGTTATTCTTAGATAACCCCAGGAAAGCAGTTAGAATCTTCCTAATCTAATCTCTAAGCCTATCAGCTGGCAAGAAAGTCTGGGCACACAAGTTGGCCTGGACATTTTAACTACATTACAAACGGGGACATCTTATACTGCATCTCCCTTGCTTTCCCTTTTGTTCCACCACTGAATATGCAGGTAAGATAGGAACTCTTAGGAAGTTCAGACCATGCAAGCTCTCTCCCATTTTTATGCATGAACCTGGTAGCAATCAGCCCCTGGCTGCAACAAAAACAACATTTCTTCCAGTTAAACCTCGTTGAGGGTTCAATATCTTTCACTTGCTTGCTTGGAAGTCTTCCTTTATTCTACCTAATAAGTTACATTATGTGGGTAATAATCTTTTTCTAACTTTTTGGAGCATGATTAGAACTTTTGGTCTCAACAATCAAGACAAATTTTGAATGGAAGATTAATTATATCACCCAAAGGGACATAGCACAAAACATTATTTTTACAACAGAGTTATTTGTCATGGGCCCATTCCATTCACAAAAGCAAAGAGACTGACTTACATGTATGCACATGCCTATAAAAATTATGCAACCACAGATAAATATCTATCTATCCTAGTTTGATCTAGTCCACAGTGGACTGGGCCTTCCTACATCAATTAAAATTCAAGACAATCCCCCACAGGCCAATCTGATCTGGGAAACCTCTCCATCAGGTCTACTTTTTCAGGTCACTCTGTAATGTGTTGACAGTTGAATCTAAGACACCATCTATACCTACATTAAGTTAAGCCTGGATTCATACAAAGGTCTCCCCACACCAAACCAGTAACATTTGGATCATTTTAATCTGCCCCATTTCATGGTTTAGAAATTTTACCCCCATAGTAAGAATTCTGACTCTCGATGTTCACTGTGCACCTGTGTAACTACACATTTTCATGTGGGTAAAAACTGCATGTACAGTGCTTTCAGAATTAACTACATCCTTATACAGTTAAGTTGATCATAAACTGCACTCCACCAAGATTCCTCCATCGCACAAATGCTTATTTTTATTTGCATTTATTATCTTTGAACTTTTGTGTTTGACACTGTTGTACCTCATCCACTGGACCCCAAAAAGACCACCGAGGACCCAACACACCAAAATGCAAAAGCAAAGGTTTATGGTTTATTCGGGCTTAAGCTCAGGCTCTCAGACCTCACCAACTCAACGGATCCGTGCCGAGAGCCCAGAGTAAGGGAGAGTGGAGCCTTTTATAGGTTTTAGACAAAGAGAGGAGGGGGGATACAGAAGATACATTTTGGTTGGTTCAAGGAGCCCGTGTGCGCCAACATAATTTTAAACTGATTGGATGTATAAGATGCAGGCCTGGAAGTTTCTTATTGGTAGGTGCTATTCTCAGGGCTGTGGAATGTGCTGACTGTTACCTGTGGGGCCAGAAGTCTCCATTTTTACCTTATAGGGCAGTTTTCATGCCTGGGCCTGCTTAATCTATAGTTTCCTGGAAGGGCGCGTGGGATAGCAGGCGGGAGTCAGGGCATGCCAGGGCATGTCTAAAGCAGCAGCCAAGCATTTTACAGAAGCTAAAAGAGCAATTAGTGGGGGGTCTGGAGGGATTTGGGGGTAGCGGGTGAATGAAGAGGGTCTCAGGGTCCTATAACACCTACACAATATTACTTTTACATTACTACAACGTCAAACAAAATAGCTTCATCATCATAAAATATCCTGTTTAATCTCATCAGGTCCCAATGAATTGGCAGCCACAGATCTTTTTACCTTTACTACAGTCTCTTCATTTAAGATGATGGTGTAAAGGCTGGAGAGATGGCTCGGTGGTTAAGAACACTGAATGTTCTGGTTGGAATCCCGGCACCCACATGGCAGCTAACAACTGTCCATAACTCCAGTCCCAGGGGATCTGACAGCTTCTTCTGACCTCTGCAGGCATTGCACGACACAGGTGCATTTACCTACAAGCAGGCAATACACGCATACGCATAAAATAAAAATAATTTTAAAAAAGATGATGGTATAAAATTTCTGAAAGGTATATTAAATTTTCAGAAAGGATTCTTTTCATATTTTTTTTTCACTTGGCAGTATATATTTGAGAGTCTATTAGTTTGGGTATGAAATGAAAGATCAGTTTTTCCAAAGTTTTATTATTATTATTATTATTATGTGAACTTCTACAATTTACTTTTTGAATGATATCTTGGTTGCTTTCAGTATTTATAAAGTATGCACGAAGTCTGTACAAATATTTTTATACAAGTTTAGTGTAGCTACATGTCCTAGTTCTTTCTTCACTGCTGTGACAAAATACTCTGACCACTACCAACTTGGGGAGGAAAGGGTTTATTAGGCTTACATCTCCTGGGTCACAGTTCATCAGGGAGCCTAAGACAGGAACTCAGGGCAGGAACCTGGAAGCAGGAGTTGGAGCACAGGCCATGGAGGAATGCTGCTTACTGGCTTGCTCCCCTGGCCCCTGCTCAGCCTGCTTTCTTATGCAACACAGGCCCACCTGCCCAGGGGTGGCACCACCC
>NW_008357164.1:1772706-1786874 GCF_000622305.1 Nannospalax galili
GTAACTGAAGCTGCACTTTCACCTATGGCCTTTCCTGGCCTCTCAGAGTGCCAAGCTTCAGCTGCTCTCTATGACCCCTTTACGCTTTCAACACCAGAACCATGCAGGAGACTCTTACACATTACCAAGTCCTGCTTCCAGCTTGAAATCAAGGTGTGGGTCCCCTCTATGTGCTGACCCTGAAGAAATACCTCCCAGAAAACTTCACCACAGTGTTGCTGGTCTCTTGTTACTTACAGCTGATTTTTCAGCCCCAGCTAACCAGCACCAATTTCTCTGCATCCCTTTGAAGCTTCACATGCCAGGCCTCCATCATCTACGACTTTTTCAGCATAACTTCTCCAAGCTCCACAGCTACAAACTCTGAGCACACAATGGCTTTTCCAGCCCAAAGTTCCAAACACTTCCACAGTCCTCCCTAAAACACCAAGGTCATGTCTGTCACAGCAATATCCCACTCTCTGATACCAATTTCTGTCCTAGTTTGTTCTTCATTGCTGTGACAAAACACTCTGACCAATTCCAACTTGGGGAGGAAAGGGCTTATTAGGCTTACATCTCCTGGGTCACAGTTCACCAGGGAGCCCAAATTAGGAATTCGGGGCAGGAACCTGGGGGCAGGAGCTGGAGCACAGGCCATGGAGGTTACTGGCTTGCTCCCCTGGCTCCTGCTCAGCCTGCTTTCTTATGCAACACAGGTCCACCTGCCCAGGGGTGGCACCACCCACAGTGGGCTGGGACCTCCCACATCACTCATCAAGAAGATGCCCCTCAGACATGGCCACAGGCCAGTCCAATAGAGGAAATTCCTCAACAGAAGCTCCCTCAACCCAGGTGTGTCAAGTTGACACTAAAGCTATCCAGCACACTATAAGTTCAAACCATTTTAGCACACTATGATCACTAGAGCTTTTTATACTACTTTTAGCTTTGAAAGGCATTGCCAAAATGTACATTAGTCTATGTTTTCACCAGCAAAAAATGAGTTTCTGTTGCTCTCTATTCCTGTGGATAACAGAATTGTCTTTTTGTTTGTGTTTGGCTTGTGTGTGTATGTAAGTGTCTGTTTATGAATAATAGCTTTCTAAATAGGTGTATATAGTATGCCATTATTTTGTGAACTTTCTTCTCTCTAAGGAGAAATAATGCTGCTCATTTTAAAATTTATTTTATTTTATTTTATGAGTGTTTTGCCTGTATGTATGTAAGTGCACCGTAGCTCCACCTAAAGCAACCAACTGTTCTTGTAGTCCAAACTTCCAAAGTCATCTAGATTTCTCTCCCCGAAAACAGCATGATCATGTTTTTCACAGCAACAGCTCATGACCTGGTCTGTATTAATTATTTTTGTGTTGCTGTGATGAAACACCATGACCAAGGCAACTTACAGAAGGGAGAGTTTATAGGTTTATGGTCCTGTTACAGAGTACGGAACCACCAGGAAGGACCACTCAGACTCAAAAAGTTTTGAAGCATCCAAATCTATTTAGCTGGACAGGCACAGCACTCAAAATCGATCTAGAGATTGCCACCCTAACTGGAAGGAGATGGAAGCTTTTTGAAGGTAAAGTCTAAAAGGTAAAGTCCTTTGTAAGAGATTTAAGCTTTTGCAATTTTATTAGAATTTTAAAGAAAAATCCTCAGAGCAAGCAAGCTGGTAATCTCAGCATCTGCCCTTGAGGAGGAGAATGAGGGGAGAAGGAAAGAACACTTGGCTGACTGGCAGCCACACGGTTGAGAGAAAGAAGCCTTAGAGAAAGTAAAGAAATACGAGATGCTAGTGGCAGCTCAAAGCCTTAAAGAAAACGCGTTTAGAAAAAGGATATGGAGGAGAAAAGGAAAGAATATGCTTTTCTGAATGGTTCAGCAAAGTGGGAAGTCTTACAGACTACATGACTGTGGCCAGTCCAGAGCTCTGTACTAGGAGGCAGGAGTCGAGGCAGGAAAAACTTTGCTAGCTCATTAATGCACTAGATATTCTGCCTACCTATTTAGCACAACTAGGGTAGGGTCTGGGACTGTTCACCAAGGTATCTTACACAAAATGGAGGAGCTCAAGCAATTATGGTCCCAGAGGTATGAGAGTTTATCAAGGCTGGGGAGTCATGGCAGCAGAGGCAGCCAGAACAGAAAGCTGAACACTCACATCTTCAAGCAAGCACAGGACACATAGAGAGAGACACTTTAAGTAGGATTAGACTGTGAACTCTGAAAACCCACCTAACAGTGATGTGCTTCCTTCAACAATGCTAAACCTCCTCAAGGTTCTATAAACCTGCCCAAGCAGTGCCACCAGTTGACCTGGTATTCAAGTATTTGGAACCTATGGGGGACATTCTTAATCAAACCACCACAAGACGAGAGATAAAGATTTAGTTTCATTCATTTACATGTAGATATCCAGTTTTGCCATAACCCTTTGTTTGAAGAGGCTGTCTTCTCCAATGTATATTTTTAGCATCTTTGTCAAAAATCAGGTGATTTCAGCTATTATTTCCAGTGTTTCAATTTTATTTTGTCTGTATTTCTCCTTATTGAATTTTTATGCCTTATCTTTACTGCCCTGTTATATCATTCAAATATTCTATTGTATTCTCTCCAAATTCATTTAGGAGTTTATTTGTATCTTTTTTTTATTTTGTTAAGCTTTTTTAAAATACTTATTCTTTTGAATTTTGTTTAATTTGTTCTTACAGGACTCCATTACAGTGGCATTGGTATTTCTCAGAGATGTGACATTGCCTTGATTTTTCATTCCTTTATTTCTATACAGAGACTTCTACATTTGGGATTACTTTGATGGTTGGAGAGTTGCTGTTTTTTTAGCCACTGTATTATTTCAGTTTAAGTACTTGTAATGTTCATGTGTGACTATGTTGTTGCTGCATAGTTCAGTAACTAAGCCCTTAGTACGTGAACTCTAAGCACCAGAGAATATTCACTTATATTATCCTGAAGGTAGGAATATTAACTGCAGTAACAAGACAGAACTACAGGAAAGGGCCACTATGCAAATATCACAATAGCTAGTTAAACCAGGTATCACTTTGACTTTAGAAACTATTGTGGAGATAAAGAAACAAGGATAATAGTCTATACAAAGATATAGTTATAAGTTTAGGAATTGAAGTATAGCATGGTGAGTAAGGATGGGATTTAGTAGTGGATCTATGGAGAAAATAATCAACAGGGAAAAGTAAAGAGAGGGGGAATTTGGGATACTGGTGAAGTTCATAGAGTTTAAAGATTATTTATAAGGGGACTGGAGAGATGGCTCAGTGGTTAAGAACACTGGTTGTTCTTGCAGAAGACCCAGGTTTGAATCCCAGCACCCACATGACATCTAACAACTGTCCCTAACTCCAGTCCAGAGGATCTGACAGCTTGTTCTGACCTCTGCGGGTATTGCGGGGTGCACTTATCTAAATGCAGGGAATACACGCATACATGTAAAATAAAAAAAATAAATAAAAATTTTAAAAAGATTATTTATGAGATCAAATGTCATTAGGTTCTAAATAAAAGAGGGATTGGGGAATAGAGAAAGAGGAAAGTAGTTATGAGAAAAAAAGTATATGGATTGTGTGTATGAAGTATAATAGAGCACACAGTAAAATGGATGCAGAAAAATACTGAGGAATCATAAACTCAAATAGAGCAGTATAAAAACTGAGGGAACGCCATTAAGAAATATCTGTTCAAGAGTGAAGAATATCTTGAATATATTTTAAACATTAGTAACAAAAAATAACAGAAAAGACAAACTTAAATGAACATAAATAGTTTTGAAACGTTATATATCAGTTAGGATTTCTTCCTTGGGTAAATGGGTTTTGAATTCCTTCCCTGTCATGTCTGATGTAGCAGACTGTAGGTACAGTTTCCAGTCCAGTTCAAAGATAAAACAAGGTTTGGTGTGTGTAGGGCACTGAGGAGTTTTAAAAAATTACCTTTTAGACTGAGTTTCTGGTTCAACAGCATCAGGTTCAACAGTTCCCAAGACTCTGCTCGGGGATTCAGTGAGGGAATCATCCACAGGGGCCTAAAGATCACGGTTCGGATTCCGCGTCAAAGCTTCTGCTCATCTCTGTCTATGGTGTATCTTGCTTTGGTTGCTCCAGTACACTTGGCACGTTCTGGATATATAATCTCTTTCTCTGTCTCTCTCTCTCTCTCTCTGTCTCTCTCTCTCTCTGTTTCTCTCTCTCTCTCATTTTTTTTGCAAGGGTTGGGGGTAGCAAAGAAGACAGAAGCACTGACAGTCAGTTCTGATTCCCATTGACCTCACTGGGAGCCACAGCAGAGGGTCTCTCTCCTCCTCGTACCATGCTTCATCCCTGGGTTCTGCAGCCTGCACTGATGCTGGATCTCAGCACTGGTGTGTTCTTCAGTCTTTGGTTTCAGCTTACTGTTCCCACACTGCAGGTGTGTGGGGAAGAGCATTCTCCTGTGCTTTCTACAAAACTTCCCCAGAGCTGTAGCCCTGTGGTGCAGCTGGGGACAAGTTCATGGCCACTGCTGCATGTGTTAAAGATAGTTTCTAATATGACTAATGGCTGGAGGCTCTGATCTTGCTGATCTAGAGGGAGACTTTGGGTAATACACAAGGAAGGTAGTTTCAGTAAGAAAATGATGAGTATAAGTTCTTGATCTTGATTTGCTATACAGTCATTTTGAGAAATATGACATTCTTTTTCTTGTGTTTAAGATTTATTAGACAGATGAGATTGAATTTAGTCTAGGGAAAAACATTCTCTAGCAACAGACTTTTCCAAATATCCGTTTGCCTGCGATTGTCCTGTTTTCACCATTAAACACTTTGTAACCTCAAATTCTTTTCATTCACAACACAAAGTGGCTATTTATTGTAGCAGTACCAAGATGAGGCATTTCTGGATGCTCTGCACAAAGTCACTTTGGGCTTGATGTGTGGCTTAGTGATGGAGCACTAGCTAAGTATGCACAGGTCGCAGATTCCATCCACAGCTCCACAAAGTAAAAACCCATGAATTGAGTTTCTATACTCTGACTAATGGAAACAAATACGTTCTGAGAGATCCCATCTGGTCTTCAGTGTTCCATCAGAATACCAGCATGTCTCTGGTACACTCAAATTTTTCTTACCAAGTAAGTGTGTCTTCTCCCATGTTTTACCAAGCTTTGATTTCCCATGAGCCCCTTTGGAATGTCTCCAACAATTGCAAGGTACAATCTCAACCCACACTTCATTGCTTTCTATCTGCTATCACTCCCTGTTGCCTGTCTCTGTCCTTTGTTCCTAAATGGCCTCACAAACTTTTGCTTCAGATATTTTTTAAAAATCATTTAATTGTTCCAGGCTGTAGGGTAAATTGAATCCTTGCTTTACTATTTTGTTTGGTAGCAGAAATCATGCGTTTATTTTCAGCCTTATCTTTAAAATACTTGTTCACGTTGACTTTCACTATCAAGAATCAAGCACTAGAGACTAAATATGATTCTATCTTCGAAGCATTTTTGGATATTTTCACAAATATGCAATGAATCATTGAAGATATAGATATGATGACCCTAATTTTAGCATTAAACATCATGTATGTATCAAAACATTACATGGATCCTCCAAGTATGTTTCTACATGGCACAGGTGCACTTAAACACATGCAAGCAAAATACTTATACATGTAAGATAAAAATACATACATACATAAATAAATAAATAATAGAAGGTATAAAAGCCTGAAGAAAAAATGGCATATCTTAATAGTGTGTGTAAATAAGAGAAAGACACAGAGACAGAGACACAGATACACACACACAGATACACACACACACACACATATACACACAGAGAAAAATAATATCAGTGTGAGAGCAGTAAGACTTCAGTTGTACCTGGAGGGTGAGCTGGATGCATGGAAGTCACTAGTAGATTGTAAATAGGCTGTAAAATATATTTTATCATTTCAAAAAACTTTGTTCTGCTGGTGGTGTGAGAACAGGGTAGAAACAAGCAGCAATGGTATTTGGAGATTTTTTGAATAGCAACTTACTATCCGTGTTAGAGGGAATTTGGGCTTAAAGATAAGTGGTGGAGAAAATGAAAGTAAATTATTAGATTCAAGAGATGCATTGAAAGGAAAATTGACAGTGTTGACTCATTTTGTATTCATGAGTTGCCGAGGCTGCTGACAGAAGGGTTATACAAATTATTCATCCTCTACACAGTGAATCTTTGCAAGAATAAATATTTTCTAGAATATCTTCCTTTAGATCTTCATGAGGAGCTAGGAGTTTAGATCAATAATATAGAACAAATATGAAATGGACTCCTTGGACTAATTCACATGTAGTTTGGGAAACAAAAACACATGAAAAGAAGATAATGAAGAAGTGCCAGATTTCATGGTATATTTTTTAAAAAGAACATAAAAAAACAAAATTAAATTAAATAAACATAATCAAGTCCTCCTTGCCATCATATTATGGCTTAGAGAGTTACATAGTTATGTACAGAATGATTCGAACTCAGTACTGGAAAGCAGAGATGTAGAACACAGGCTCCTGGAGGTCGGTGATCCTGAGTCAAATCCCTCCTTCTCACATGGATAGCCGGTAGGACATACTTAAGGAGAAGATACATAAACTGTATTTGCCCAGTTTCATCATTTACAAAATGAACAAAACCATACTTCATACAGTCATTACAACATTTATGTGAGATACTGGTTATAAAGACTTCAAGAAAACTGCATGTGTATATCAGACACTAAATAAATATAGACTGTTAGATATTATTCACTCTCAATTTCTTTACTGATAAATATGATATGTACCTGCTCACAGGGTTGGTAAAATTTAACTTCCATAATTTGACTAAAGTAATCAAAGAGTCCGGGAATACCTTTGCCTTAATATAAATATGTATTTTTTAAAATTACGTATTCCCAATATGGATAGCCAAGGGTATGATATGTTAAAAAGTGACCCATTGTGTGGTTATCATTTGTTAAATATTTTTGAATCTATAACTGATACCATATACCTTGTTATAAAATGTAGCCCTGTAAAATGTTTTGTTCATTTTTAGTTAGGATTTACTTGAGAAATCTTGACGACTTATTCATTCTGGATAGATAAATTTGGACTTGAAGATAAGTGGTTGGAAGATAATATATGGGAATTATCTCATTAAATTTTTTCATTCACAAAATAGGTGAATAATCTCAAAGGAACTTTAAAAAATTCTAAATGGGCATATCTATCCCAAAGATATCTACTAATCACTTCTATTTAATACTGCAGCTCTATATTTAATTTTCACTTGATCCTGAAAGACATTAATCTAATTGTTGCCTTATTCTTGACCCCAATATTGAAATTATTAAAATATCTCAAAATGTGTATTTCAAAGAGAGATCTTGATTTTAAAGAACGTCTTATGGATGTTTAAAAATAGAGAAGCAGCTAACAGAAAACACAAAAGAGAAAAGATTCTGCGTAAACACTAACTTGTTAGTTAAAACTTCTTAAAAACTTTGAAAGTGAGAATTAAAATTGCCAATAGTTAGGTTGCATCTCAGTGACCATATTGTCTCCATATTAACTCCAAACTTAATCTCTTACCCTGAAACTATACACATTTGAAAATTACCTGTGATTCATGATCATTTCAATCATAAAATCTGATATATATTTACTATGACTAAAACTTATTTCACACCTCAGGAAAGCACATGCTTTCTAAAGAAGCACTATGTTTCTAAAAGTAAAAAATTTATTTATTATGGCAAAAAGTAGCCATTCATGGGCTGGAGAGATGGCTCGGCAGTCAAGAACACTAGCTGTTCTTGCAGAAGACCCCGGTTTACATCCCAGCACCCACATGGCAGATAACAACTGTCCTTAACTCCAGTTCCAGGGGATCCAACAGCCTCTTCTGTTCTCTGCACGCATTACACAACACAGGTGCACTTATCTACATGCAGGCAATACATGCATACACATAAAATAAAAATAACAAAGTATTTTTTAAAAGCAGCCATTCATTTACTTTTAAAATATTTTATTTATTATCCTTACTTTATGTGTATGAGTGTCTTGCAATGCCAGCAGGTGTCAGAAGAGGGCATCAGATTCCCTGGAACTGGAGTTAGAGGTGGTTCTTAGTTACTGTGTGCATGCTGGGAACTGAACCTGGGTCCTATGCAAGAGCAGCTAGTGCTCTTAACCACTGAACCATCTCTCCAGTCCCTCATTCATTTATTTAGAAACATAACCATTTAAAGTCCATCTCCTGATTTCAAAAGGTAATTTGCCATCTTTCTCCTATACCTTACAAGGTCATGGATCCAAAGAATGTTCCAAACGATTTTTGAGTTTTATATAGCAAAGACTGACACTCTCCCATTGCTAATATAGTGAGACAGCTATCTATTAGTGAAAGAAAACAGTTACCACACCATGATTCATAAAAGTTCATCATTCAGGAAGTCAAATTTGGTACTAATTGTATAACCAATAATTGATCCCTGCTTCATAAATTACAAAGCCTCAGATGAAAGATTCTGAGCGATTTGACTGGACAGGAGATGGAATAATCCTGAGACATGTTTGTAGCAGTATTTTTGTTGATTCCTTGATCATATTCAGACCCCCCTCTGCCATCCCCAATCACATCCACTTCCACCTCCCTATTCCAGCCACTTTGTTATCCTCTACTGTTTTTATTTAAGGCTTATCAAGTCTAATTTGTGTCCTTAAATATTTCTGGGTATAAGCCCATGTCCTGGTGCCTGGTCATCCTACCAGGTAACACCCTTAAGAGAACTGACTCTCCCTCTCCCAGCACCTACCAAATGTTAACAGTCCCTCAGCTATTTATGGGGCTTCTTCTTCCCCTATCCAGGCTGGAATTTTGTCTGGCATGAGTTTTTGTAGGTTTTGTGTCTGTTGTCACAAATGCTTTGAATTCACATGTGCAACTTCTGTATTCTGTCCAGGTAATGTGGATTCTGTTTATTCATCCACCACCTATGGCCTTTCAATCTTTCTAATCGCCATCAGCTGCAAGAAGAAACTTTTGTGGTGAAAGTTGAAAATTGTACTTAGTGATCTATAGATACAACAAATCATCAAGAATTGGTTTAATACTATGTTTATTTAGCAAAATAATAGTAGTAGGCTCTCACTATAGCCTGTGACTAGTTTGGTCACAGATTCTTGACACTGACAAAAATGCCAGGTATGGGTTCCATCTTGTGAAGTGGGCCTCATCCTTGAGGCATTTTCACTTATTTATCTGTTTCCTGAATTTGGATGACTCAAATATGAGTTTAGTTCACACCACCAGCTTGAATGCTTTTATGGGTGCTTTCCTTATTATGTGAAATTCTTCTTAACAGTACCACTTTGGGATAGCAGGACTCAATGAATGATGGCTAAGGTATCCAAAAAGGAGTGTTGTGGTCACAATATTAAAGTTGTAGAACATTTTATGAATTTACCTCACAATTTACATATACTACAGACATGAGGTGTCACCTTACATAAGTGAAGGTAGCTGTTATGAGAAAAAAAATGAAAATGAGTATAATAGGATGTCTTACATTATGTTTTACATAGTCAAGAAAGGTTATGTGGTCAATAACGTGGATGCTTTAGAGCCTGTATTAGTCTTGTAGGTGACATTCCACTGCTTCTGCTACATACTATGTTGGTTGAAATAGAAACAAGTTTGCCCAGATTCAAGATAAAGTGGCATAGGCCTTTATTTTTCATGGGGCATGTATCACAAATATTTTGGCTATATTTTAAAGTTGCCACGACCATGAACAATAACACTGACTTTAAAGTATAGAATACTTAGAACACAAGAGATATTGCTATTACAGGGATTGACTCAAACATTCCAAAACATATTTATAGATTGTGAATAAATCTCCTTGATCATATAATGTGATTTATGGTGGCATTAATTCTGGTTTGCTTCTGTTATATCAAGCATTTTTATATCAGGGGTGCTGTGGTCATTGTAAAAGTGCCTAGCTGTTGGAGCCAATATCTGAGAGATGATTAAGTCATTAGGTCCACAGCTTGCTTCATCAATAGCTTAACCCATTAATAGTCTATGAGCACGTAGGGCCTACTTATGTGAAGTGAGTTACTGGAGCTTGGCTATGAAGGATATATCTTGTCCTTCACATTCCTGGATCTCTCTCTATGCTTTCTGGTCACCCTGAAGCAGCAGTTCTACTGAACCACACTTTTTTTTTTGAGAATTTCGTACATGAATATTTTCTTTCCATTCATTTCTAACCCTCCCATGTCCCCCAACTTTATCTCAATTTCTTGTGTTCTCCTTTGTTATTGCTACACAAACACACATATGTAATATATGTATATATATTATATGTGTGTATACACATACACACACACATATACACTGAGTCCATTAACTGGTGTTCTTGTGTACTTGTTTAGGGATGTCCATTTGAGATAAGGTAACTTAGGTAGCCTCTCAAGGAGCTAATGCCTGGAAAGAAATGATTCTCACTCCCTCAGCATCAGTTGATTGTCTGTAGCTCTTCAACTTGAGGTAGGACACTGTGGCATACGTCCTGTCCCCTTTGGCATGTCAGCTGTTTTGTCTTTATGCAGATCTGGCTAGACTACCCTACTGTGGAGATTTCATTGAGGCAGCTTCCCTATCATATCAAGAATGCACTCACAGCGGGTGTCTTATCCCTCTGGCTCTTACATTCTTTCTGTCCTCATTTCTGTGCTGTTCCTTGAACCTGGGGTGCAGAGTTGGCGTTGTAAATGTGTCACTTAGGAGTTGTACTCCTCGCAGTCACTTGTTGGCTGCATTTGACCAGGTATGGAACTTTGTAATCATCTCCATCTGTTGCAAAAAGAAGCTTCTTTGATGAGTGATGAGAGGTAAGCATAGGGGTAGGTATTTAGAATATAATAATGTTATCTAGGGAAGTGAAAGAAGAATGGTCTATGACCACTCCAACCTTATGTAATTGACTATCTTTATAATACCACACATGATTTCCCTACCATTGAGTGAGCCTTGAGTCCAATTAAATAGTTATTGATTGCCTCCCAAGATAAAAATGGCACTACCGCACCAATAGAAATAGTTTTCTGGGCTGATCCTTCTTATGGTTTGTAAAATTTACATCTGGATAAGACCTTTAATTGGTTTTCTTCCTTGTCAACTTACATAATATCTTCTGATACTATGAGAGATAACCTTCAGTGAGGAGGTCTCCTGGTCAGTTCCAGCTCAAGTGCTCCAAGTCTTGTGTCCAAAGTATCAATGTCTTCAGGAATAGTGTCTTACCTTCAAGTTCTGGAAGGCAATCAAGGACTATAGCAATAGCTTGTATTATTTGGGAGTTTCCTGGACTACCCTGACCAACAGCTCAAGGCGGGTGGGCTATTCCCATGCCTGGCACTATTTTTGTTATATAACCATCAGCTATACACATGCACTCACATTTATGTATATTTTTCAATAGGTTTATTAAATCCTACAATTCCCTTTGTTTTTTCAAAAATCACTTAAGTATTATTTATTTCTCTTTACTCTTTCTTCCTCTGTATAACCCTCATCCTCCCTCTCCAGAAAAGTGTTTCCCAGTCCCCCTTGTTATTTTCTGTTTCCTACTTGTCCTCCTCTCTCAAACTCTTTCTTCCACTTTCTGCCCTTAGTTACTTTCCATTTTCCTGGCTCCTGCAATTACATCAGGATTATACTCATATCTAAGGATCTGAAGCTAAGATCCACAAATGAGAGAGAACATGTGTCACTTGTTTTCCTGCGTCTGGGTTACTTCACTGGGTATAACAATTCAATTCGTCAGTTCGTTTACCTTTTTTTTTTTTTTTTTTTTTTGTAGCTGAGTAGAACCCCTTAGTGCAAATATACCACATTTTCATTATCTATTCATTATTGAGGGACATTTAAGTTGTTTCCATTTCCTAGCTATTGTGAAAAAGCAGCAACAAACATAGCTAAGCAAATATCTCTGTAGTAGGATATTGGGTCTTTTGGGTATATGCCAAGGAGCGGTTGGATCATATAATAGATCTATTTTTAGGTCTTTAGAGATCTCGGCACTGATCTCCACAGTGGCAGCATCAGTTTCACTAGCAGTGAAACAGCTTTCCTCAAATCCTTTCCTCAAATCCTCACTAGCATTCGTTGTCATTTGTTTTCTTGATCTTAGCCTCCTGACTGTGGTAAGATGGAAATCTTCGTATTAATATTCATGACCTTAATTTTAAAGGATGTTGAACACTTTTAAGGTTAGCCTTTTAATTTCTTCTTTTGAGAAGTCTCTGTTCAGATCTATAGCTTATTTTCAAATTGGGTCATATATTTTCATGATCTTTATTTACAGAGTTCTTTATATATTCTGGAAATTAATCCTCTATGAGATTAATGGCTATCAAAGATTCACTATCACACTGAGGGCTTCCTCTTCACTCAACTGGTTGTTTCCTTTACTACATAAGCTTTCTAACTTAATGAGGTTCCATTTGTTAACTGTTGACCTTAATTCCTGAGCAAACGAAGTCCAATTTATAAAGTCCTTTCATATATCTGTATCTTTTTTCCTGTAAATGACACAATTTTATTCTTCTGTTTGAGTAAAACTCTATCATGTATATATCCCACATTTTTTAAACCATTTATCCACTTATAGTCACTTAGGCTGATTCCATAGCTTGGTCATTGTGAGTAGTGTCATAATAGACATGAGTATATAGATGTCTTTCGTGTATGCTGGAGAACTGCATGGTTGTCATTCATACTATTCCAAATGCCAAGCTTCAGTTGCTCAGATCCAGGCTTCTAAGCAGCCCCCTTCTCTGTCTGCTTTGACTTGTATTAATTAATGGTGTTGTGTAACAAACAATAGAAAGCAAAACATGCCCAAAGCATCCATGAGCTGCAAAGTCTCATGTACTTGCAATAGACCTGGAGTGGCTCTTCTCCATGTGCTTAGGGAACTACTTCTAAAACACAGTGGGCTAGCCTGGGCATGCTATTCTCACCTATGTCTTTTTTAAAAAAGAATTTTATTTATTATTTTTATTTTATGTGTATGCATGTATTGCCTACATGTAGGTAAGCGCACCCATATCATGCAATGCCCATGGAGATCAGAAGAGGCTGTTAGATCCCCTGGGACTGGAGTTATGGACAGTAGTTAGCTGTGATGTGGGTGCTGAGATTCAAACCCAGGTCTTCTGCAAGAACAACCAGTGTTCTTAACTGCTGAGCCATCTCTCCAGCCCCCATCACCTATATCTTATAGGGTACTGTCTATGTTTTCTTCTAACCGTTTAGCATTTCAGGATTCACATCTGAAGGTTTTTTTTTTTTTTTGGTACAGGGGGATATATATTTATAATCTCTATATAGCAGTCCAGTTTTCCCAGCACCATTTGTTGAAAATGGTGCCTTTCCTCCAGTGTGCATTCATGGCATTAGGTGTCAGTAATTGTGTGTACCTGGGTTTGTGTCTTCTATTTTGTTCCCTTGATCTACATTTCTGTTTTCGTGCCAGTACCAGGCAGCGTTAATTACTATAGTTCTGTAATATAGTTTAATATCCGGTATGGTAATTCTTCCGGCATAGCTTTTTTGCTCAGGATTGCTTTTACTATTTGGGGGAGGGTCTACTGTGGTTCCACATGAATTTTAGGATGAACCACACTTTCTGCTTTTCCTCACTACTGGCCCACAGTGATAATGGGTGAAAACCTCTGAAATCATGATCTAAAATAAATATTTTCCTTTAAATTTTTTATCTCTGATCTCTTGTGACCATGAATAAAAATTAAACCTAATAGAAAAATTATTGGCCTATAATTCTTTTCAAGTGTTCTTACTGGTTTTTGCAAATTCCTAAAGCTATTTCTGCTTTTCCTCACTACTGGCCCACAGTGATAATGGGTGAAAACCTCTGAAATCATGATCTAAAATAAATATTTTCCTTTAAATTTTTTATCTCTGATCTCTTGTGACCATGAATAAAAATTAAACCTAATAGAAAAATTATTGGCCTATAATTCTTTTCAAGTGTTCTTACTGGTTTTTGCAAATTCCTAAAGCTAACAAAAATGATTATTGCTTAATGATCATCTCAATAGGCAGTGAAAACATT
>NW_008357164.1:1786928-1795772 GCF_000622305.1 Nannospalax galili
ATATATATGTATATATGAAAATCCTGCAGTTACATCCTACTTAATGAGTAAATTAGTGTGCTTGTGCTCTAAGAGAAGTAGTTGAATGAGGAAGGTGTGCTCAATCTCCTGAATTCTATTCTATTTTCCATAGTAACAGAAATTCTATATAGATCAATGAGTCAGCAGCGACAATAAAACTATGTAGCATCTGAATCAGAAAGGGAGAAATAATGTTGTTTATGTTTACCCGTGATATGGCATTATATACAGAAAACCATAAAGATGTCACCCAAAATCTGTTAGAGCTGATAAAATCACAAGATAAAACAAATACATAAAATCAGTCGTGTTCTATTAAATAAAATAAATCTATCTGAGAAAGAAAAAAATTCCTCTTTATAAGCATCAGAATCAATAAAATAGCTAGACACCCAAGAGGTGAAAGATGTGCAAGGTGCGTGCTTAAAGCACAGCATATAGATACAACTGAAGAAGGTACAAATATGTGTGAATATATCCTCTATTCTTGGATAGAAAGAATCAAAATGGTTAAAAAATTTATTCAAGGATGCATGTTGGTGTACACACCTTTAATCTCAACACTTGTGGGCAGAGGCAGGTGGATCTGTGAGATCAAGGCCAACCTGGCCTACACAATGAATTCCAGGAAGCTTGGGTTACAAGGAGACCCTGTCTTAACCCATCACTCCCCAAAATCATTCTAGTCAAAGTAGTCAATAGAATTCATATAATCACATAAAATGTCAATGGAATTCTTCATAGAAATAGAAAAAAAATATAAAAATATAAAGAACCACAAAATACTCTATCAAAAGAAATTCTAGGGAAGAACAACAATCAAAGGTTTGGCACAAAGACATAATAATCAAACCTGTAAGTTATAATCATGAAAACAGATGACACATAGACTAGTGACAGAGAAAGCCCAATGTATACTCACATACATGACACCACCTAATGTTTATTAAGTATAATCACAGGGGAGAAAATAGGGTCTTCAATAAATGGTATTAGGGAAACTAGATTCCTGCAGGTATGAAAAGAGAGAAAATGAAAGTAGACCCTTACTTTATAGTAGTCACTAAACATTAACTCAAAACCGATTAGCATCTTAGATGTAACTTCTCAAGTTGTAAACTCAGAGAAAAAAGAGCTGCTTGCCATGGGCTCTGACAATGACCTTGTGGATTTAGTACCAAATATACAAGCAACAACAAAAATGAGTGAATGATAGTATATCAAATTAGAAGCTTCTGCAAAGCTACAGTAAAGGAAACTGAGCAAAGGAGAAGGCATCCTTCAGACAATGGAAAATGTTTCAAACCTCATAAAGAGATGACAAAGTCATTAAAGGAACGCCTGCAATTCAGCAGGGAAAAAGTTAACAAATGACAAAATAACTCAATAGACATTCCTATAACTCAGACAGTGTACTTGACGTCAATATTTTCCCCAGAATCATCAAAGCAAATGAGGCGTCACTGCACACGTCCTTCATGTACACTGAAGAGTTAAATGATAAGAAGTATTCCAAGAAAATGATGAAAAGGAAATGCTTGCACATGACGTAGTCATGACGTAGTCAGTACAGCCACCACTGGAAACAATATAGAGACATCTCAAAATTTAACAGTGGGAGCTCCGTATGATCCAGCACTCCCACTTCTTATAATCATCTAAAGGAACTAAAGTTAGTCACTAGAGGAGATATGTGAACTCCTATATTCATTGCAGGCTCATCATAATGGCTAAAATTTAGAAGCTGCCTGCATGTCCACAGATAATAAGTAAATTGTGATTTGCATAGGATTATAATAGGAATATTATTAAGGCTCTAAAAAGAAATTTCACCATTTGCAAAAACATTGAAGAACCTGGAAGGAATTAAATCAGACCCAGAAAGACAACTATTTTATGATCTCATGTATGTATATTAGCCCAAAACTTAAGTTCATAGAAATAGGATACAGAGTGTTGTTTCCAAGTGGTAGCAGAGAATGGAAATGGGAATCCATTGCCTGGTCTTTTAGTCATTAGTTCTGGAGCCAGAGTGCACAGCCTGTGGTGGATTTGGATTAGCCTGATTATGACAATCATTATATGGCATGTATGTATATAAAAATTATGTTGCATACAAACTCTGAATATACATAAATCTTGTTTAAATATTTTAGAATTTAAGAAAGAAATTCTTGAAAAATAAACCTTGATAAACATAATATTTTATCCTATTCTCTTAATCGATGTGGGAAATCTCAGATCACTTTAGGTTTTAGGTTTGTATTTATTATATTTCTCAATTTTACTCATTCTTAGCTTCTGGATGTAGGAATGAACTGCTCGCATTCTGACCCCTCTTCTCCTCCTCGCTTGTACTGAAGTCCTGGTCTTACAGGTTCATGAGAATAAATCTTAAACTAAACTATTAATTCAAAGATATGAAACTAGGTAACAGTGCCTATTTTTCAATTACGTTTCATACTTCTCACTTTACTTAAAGGCCAGTGTCACATTTAAAGTGTCACTGGGTAGTCGGGGATGTAGGTATAAAACCTCTCATTGAACACATACTGCTGTATCCAGTCAGTGAAAGTAATATTTTAATCATCAGACAACATCATCCTGTGTTTTGGAAAGTGGAGATAATTCTTTTTGAAGAGCTAGACATCAGAATGGCATTTTAAAAAAATGGAATTCCGAATACACTTCAAAAGCTGGCCAGATCCTGGAATGCAAACACTTAATGGAATGAACGTGAATGGAAAGCATTATATTTGGCAGTGGTAAGTGACTTTTAAAGATGTCTCAGAGGTAATTAGATAGAATACTCTATTATTCAATTAGTATTATTTTTATTTATGTATATGAGTGTTTGTTTGCATGTATGTATATGTACCACATGTGTACAGTACCTGCAGAGTCTGGAAAAGAGCATCAGATCCTCCGGAACTGGAGTTACAGGTGGTTGTGAACCACCATGTGGATACTGGGAATTGAACTCTGGTCCTTTGCAAGAGCAGCACATGCTCTTAACTGCTGAAACATCTCTCCAACCCAGAATATAGGGCTCTTAATACAAACAAAAAGAGTCAAGTAATTGGATAGCATAAAATTAAATTCATAATTCATATGAAAATAGTATTATCTAAGAAGCTTTGTTGGATTCACTGTTATCTTTTAACAATCTCTGTCTTTTGAGTTTTTTGCTGGTTTCATATCATCTAAATGTATTTAATGATTTATCCTGTCTTCACAAAAGCATTGATATATCTCATATATGAAAGAAACAAAGCCAACAGGATAGCAAATTAGTTAAAGAGCTGGAGTAAGAATGTTACATGACAGCATATGATGTAAAAATTATTCTGAAGATTGAATAATGATCATTCCTTTAAAGAATTAGAAAATATAACTGTGTGACATGAGGTCTTCATTTGAATTTCTTGAGGATAAAAGAAAAAGTGAAGATAATTAAGTACCACATAACCAAGATTGTATTTACAAACTAATAACTTTGGACTTGAAAGACTGTTAAAACACTTGTGATATCCGGGAACATAGGATTCTGTAAACATGCCTGTAGAAATCTTTTTTTTTTTTTTAAATTAAGCTGGGCTTCTTCCTGAATATTGATTTCAGTGAGAGGGAAGGAACAAAATAGACATAAACCTACAAAGGCAAAGAGAGGATGTAAAATAGCAATGAACAGGTCATATTAATGAGATTCTGTAAGCCAGAAAACGGGTGGGAAGTACTGCTTGATTTAGAAGACTGTGGGGATGGGGTATAAAACCTAGGTCTGTAGAGAGGAAGCTAGAAATGAAGGATTTTATGTCAAATAATCCAGTATGCCTTAGATTTTGAAGGCACCATCTGCCTTAGGGAAGAAGTGTTAATAAATCTCATCTAAGATATATTTAGAATGTCTGAGCCTTTTCTTTAGTTGAAAACGTAGGTAAGTTTCTCTACAATGCTTGACAAAAAAATATGGAAAGACTGAAAAGACCCTCTCTTTACCCAGAGATAAAAGCAAAACTGAGAGAGGACATGAAGTACTGTTCTAAAATAATAATAGATGATTAAGTAAATGTCAACGTAAAAGTCTCTCCTGTGTATGGGTTCTCAAAACCCCTGGCTGCATTGCTCTTTGGGAATTGAGACAGGAAGTAGCACAAGAACATGATGGTTCTCAGCTACTGTTGTTGTTGGGTCTGATTTGCCTTTTTTTCTAACTCACTAGCTTCATAGGTTCTGCCAGTATCTATGATGAGCAATGTCAACTGATTATTAGCCCCTTGACAATTCCAGGCAATCACTAATTTGAAAATCAGAAGAAAAGCTTATTGGGGTTAGTGTCTGTGTGATATATTCAAGTCACCCAACTAACTGAGAGTAAGGCTTGGCTATAAAACTATGTGACAACATTCAACGTTCAGTTTGCAGAAGTAATGTCGTGGAGATGGGAAGAACCTGCTGGTAACAAGAACTCAGGGAAAGGATCATTTGTGTCATATTTACATAGGGCATCAGCATAGCTATTAAGAATCAGCTGTTACTACTTCATAAAGTCAGACCTCCCTTTAGGGCAAATGAAATCCTTAGGATGAACCAAACCTCAGTGAGTCACACTGGCAATCCTCAGCCTTCAGGAGGCTGAGGCAGGAAGATCACTGTGAGTTTGAAACTAGCCTGGGCTACAAAATGCAGTCCAGTTCATCAACCTTGGTTACATAGTGAGACCCTATCTTAAAATAATCAAAACAAGAGAAGAAAAGTTGAGAGCATAAAAGAGGAGAAGAGATCAAACCAGAGAAGACTGGAAGAGAGGGGAGGGGAGGGAGAATCTCTCAGGACCTGTGAACTCTTCCTAAGCATCATCATGTGGCATTGTGTCTGGTGAAAGCTGCCTGGTGTAGCATTCACTACAGCAGTAAGGTGTTAAAACAATATGAAGTTAAAGAACACAACTCTTCATTAGCCTTAGCTTCACAAGAGTGGCAAGTGTTTAGTCCAAACAGACAATAAAAATCAAACTGAAAAAACCACAATGTGATTTCAAACATGTGAAGCTGCTGCTGAACAAGGGTTAGCCCCAGCCAACATCTGTCTTTCCTGCTGCTTCTGACTGCCTTCCAACTACAGGAACCACAGGAATTGACTGCAGGCAAGCAAAACCCTGGACATGGGGTGGTGATCTTTCCACAAAATTAATGAGTTGGTCTGGAAACTTCACCTTCAGAAGACTCTGACTCTTGGTAAACGTATTCTGATCTTTTTCTAAGGTACCTCCTTAGCAGAACTCCATGAGGTTGTGTTGTAGGTACCAGAGAGAACATATGCTTACCACCTTGAAAGTCTAGAAAAACAAATTCTATCCAACACTATTTTTTTTCTTTTCAAGCTCTTAAAATTATATTCTCATTTTTTTTTTTTCTCAGCAAATGTCTCAACTCACAAATCCTTTCTCTAGACCGGTTAAGTGACACCCAGTTAAGTGACAGATTCAACAAGCAGACTGGCAGTCTATATCCCCATACTCTAATATCCCTATATTTTGCTCTTTGATGAAATAAGCAGGAGGCCTCAGCCTTAGATTGTTCCTGCTCTTAGAGTTTCTATACAATGTATTGTTTCCTAATTTCATACAGTAGCAAACAAAATCATGAGCTAGAAGATGATTGATAGATAGATGATAGAGAGATAAATGATAGATAATAGATGATAGTTGATAGCTAATACAGGAGTGGTAGATGATAGATGAGAGATAAAAGATTGATGATAGATAGATGATAGATTGATAAATAGATGAATGATAGATAGATGATAGATGATAGATACATAGATAAATGGATAGATGATAAATACATAAATAAATTGATAGACGATAGATGATAGATAGATAGATAGATAGATAGATAGATAGATAGATAGATAGATAGATACATAGATAGATAGATAGATATAGATAGATAGATAGATAGATAGATAGATAGATAGATAGATAGATAGATGATAGATAGATAGATGTTAGATACATGATAGATACGTGATAAATAGATTGATAGAAACGTGTTCAACAAAGAACTGGATTTCAGTCAAATCAAAAACAGTTGAACATCAGAGGCAGCCAATTCATCAAAACATCCAAATAAGGCAATCACGCTGCAACCAATCCAGTGCTTTCTTCATTTTGATTGTGTGTCTGACTTACAAAAGCTCAGTGATCATGCTTCTTGGCAGAGGTCCCTCAACTTCTGTTCTTGGTTTCTGTTAGATCCATGAATAACTTTTGCTTAAACAAGTTTTAAACAGTTTATCTAAATTCTCTATTTTAACAGTATTGTATTGAAAATATACTAATAAATGTCTTCCCACTGGAAAATACCTTAATGAAAAGTGAAATGTAAAAAAAACCTACTAGATTGTAATAAATGACACTAAAGCCTAAAAGTTTTATATACTTTAGTTTTCCAAAGCAGCCTTAATTTTTTCTCCAAAATTCAAAAGAATAATAAACTATAGATAGAAATTCCAATTATTTAAGAGCAAATTATATACAAATAAAGAGCTTGAGTGTGCCATTTGTAGCTAAGCCTTTCAATTTTTTTTTTGATGAAGAAGGTACTATGGAGATAAATGTAAGAATTACGCATGATTAACACATATGTATCATGCAATTAAGCGATATATGTTGCCTACTAGTATATTCCCAGTGTTTGGAACACTTGGTTTTCTAGCAAATTACAGATACACATAAAGTTCAATCTAAAATGATCCATTAAATTAATCTTTTTCTGTCATCAAGTTCAACTTCAGGTGGACAATATTAGATGCACAATGTTTATTTATAGGAAGGATCTCAAATTATCCTGTGATCTTGACTAAATGCTTGATGAAGGAATGTTGCATTGTTAAGCTCTCATGAGCCACTCAAGCAACACAGTTCAATCCGAACCTCCATTGCCTGGATAGGTACCTGCTAGGGTGAACGATCCATTTTAGTGCATATTTAATTTCCATTCCAGTCCCATGTTCTTTCAGAGAAGCTGGATTTGGCTACTGTGTTCCAAATACTGACTGGTTTGCCACCTTGCCAGAGACATAAGCTACTGCCCCTCCACTATTTTTCTTGCAAAACCAGCTAGATCACACACAAAATTATTTGCACAACTTCACGGGCAGTTTCTCTGAACTGGCGTTCTTTGGATCAGTGATATTTCTTTAATTTACACATTGAGCAGAGCATGAGGGACTATAATAATATTCGTCAGTTGCTTGTTGAAGTACTAAGCTACTAAACATTGGTTGTCCTAGCAAGTTTCCTCTGTTAAGCAATGTGATAAAATAGAGAATCTGGTGTTTTGGTTCAGCAAGTAACAAACCATGAGAAATTTGAAATTAGTTTTTGTAATTTCAAAGAAACTATTTGGGGTTGAAGTGATTGTTCAATGGTTAAGAACACTTGCTGCTCTTGCAGAGGGCCCCGGTTCAGTTTCCAGCATGACATGAAGACTCACACCTGTCCTCTCCATTAGTCCCATTCTAGGGGATCCAATGACCTCTTCTACTCTCTGTAAGGACTGTACACATATGGTACACTTACATACATGCAGGCAAATCACTCACACACATTGAAATAATTTAAAACTACCACAGAATTATTTAACCTAGCATCCATGACTCATAATATCATTTTCTTGGCTTTTATATCAATGACAATCATCTTATACTATTAAACAAGCAATTTTTGTTTATATTAACTCAATAAAATTTGAAATAATCTATCTGATCAGTGCTTAGAAGAGAATATACACTGAATATCTAACAGGATTAGTGTGCTGGAGATAAATGAGTTAAAGCAGTAATTCTGTTTCTATGTAGTATAAGCAGCTTACGTATTTAATTTTAAAGTAATTATTAGAGGCTCTGATACAAAGGTTAGTGTGAGTGTAATGGAAATAAGTTAAAGCATTTATGCTCAAGGAAAATACCCCTCCAACAGCTGGTAGTCTTTCAATTCTTTCATATATATTTAATTTTTAGAAGGTTGGTGGTATTCAGCAACACCTTTACGTTGTCTGTTTTAATAAAACAATTGAGGCTGAGCCTAGCAATTCAGTCTTTATAGCACTGAAATCATTGACTTTACACTCTCAAAACAAGCCTTTCCAGCTCCTCAACTATGATTTAGCACGTTTGAATGCAGACTTTATGAAGGGCTCGTGACTGCATAATTTTGGTGCAACAAAAGAGTACGCATTATGGTGGTGAGGCCTTATCATTATACTGCATTTCCTGTGACTATTCTGCTGTAACTGGATAACTTACTCTTATGACATCTCATCAAAATAAAACCTTGAAAGGCATCAATCATAAAACCTAGCTGTTTGTCTTTGTGTGAGGAGATCTTAGAAGTTTTCTCAAAAGCCTTAGCCTTTTGCAAGTAATAGTAGCTGTCTTTCGCACAATCGTTAGCTAAAGAGATGTCTTCAGTGTTTTCCAGTTTCACGGAGGACAGCTCATTTCGCTGCCTCCACTTTGCCCGGGTGAAATACCTTTCCTTGCAAAGAAATTTTCCAAAACTTGTGTACTGTTTATACATTTTAATTTCATATAAAATGCATTTCAATAGCAATAAGGGGTATGCTTTCCTATATACTATACATTGAAAATTGTAGTCTTATTTCCTCATACTCCTGGAATAACAGATTTAACTCATTCACTACTTAGGGCATGCCTACCATATCATCCAATTCATCAAGTCAGTTCTCACTGTCAAACCAATGAGCAAAATCAATTTTGTTTTCTGTTAAAAACATCAGATGCATTTATTTTTGCTTC
>NW_008357164.1:1796705-1798814 GCF_000622305.1 Nannospalax galili
GAACTAAGCATCTGTTACTAAATGCAGACATGTTAGTCATATAATATTTACAGAAACATAAACTTACTGATAGAATCAATGAATAAAATAGGCAGCAGTCTACTCTCAGGGAGGTTATGACCTAAATATATCAAATGCGGATCTTGCATCCATAACCTGAAAACCACAAATTAGAAATGCTCTAAAATCCAACACTTTTTGAGGATTACTTGTTGCCAAGGGTAAAATTCCACAGCTTGATCTCAAGTGACGGAAAGCAATAAAAATACAAATACGCTACAATTTCTGTGCAAAAATCACCTTAATGTTTTATGTATAAGCTGCACAGCAAGAGGAAATGAAACATTGTGTGTCCAGAGTTGGGCTCCATTCCTGAAATGTACATGCAGTTATTTTACAACCTGTAAATACCTAAAGTTCAAAACCCTCTCCAAGCATTATAGATAAGGAATACTCAAACCATGCATCCAAGAAAGTAACAATGTTTTGGCAATATGTGATTAGTAATGCCATATATGAACTATATCTTGATTGTCTTTAGTTTATGTTTAGTATACAAATCTGTCATGTTGAAGGAAACAAAAATATGTGCTTAAAACCAAAAATTCACACTTCCAGCTTCTTCGCTTTCATCCTACCTCTAATGTAAAGTTGTTCTCAATAAATGAATGATTTCACTTTGCAGTGAAGAAAATAATCTATTTGTAGAAAGACAAATGCAAGTTTAACATGGAATTCTTAGAACTCTTACATAAGCCTAGACTATGAAATAAGCCATAATTGGTTTAAATGGTAAAAAATGTTGGTTTCTTTTATATATTGTTTTTATTAACTCTTTAAGAATTTTATACACTCATATTAAGAATTTTGTTTCTATTTGCTCTGCACGCCTCCCCTTAACTCCTCCCAGATTTCTTTGTCCCCTCCCAACTTCACTTCCTTTTTAAAATAACCCACCAAATCCAGTTTGTGCTGCCAATCTACTCATGAGGACGGGGTCATTCATTGGAGCATGATAAGCCGACCAGGATCACTCCCCTAAACAAAACTCCTTGTAAATATAATCTGTCAATACCTCCCAAGCTAGGGGTGGGGCTCATGAATTCCTCCCCCATCTACACGGGAATGTATGCTGTCATGTATATTAAGGCTTATTGAGTCAAGTTTATGTACCCAGATACCCCAGGTTCACCCACTGGACTCTATTCAGCCTATCTGGAGTCCCTCCCTTAAAGATCAACTCTCCCTCACCCAGCAATAATCAGCTGTCAATAGTTCTTTGGCTAAGGTTGGGGCCTGCTGCCCATATTAATTCAAAACCTTTAATTGGAGGACTACAAGAGTGGACCCACCATCATCAGACAATCTTGTCCTTTCATCCCTAGGCCCCAAAAACCTCATACACATAGTATGAAGCATTCTTCTCAATCTTCATTGTTTTCAGTGAAGAGACAGATATGAACGTGCTGCCATTCAGTGCATTTATTATTTGTTAATTCTCAAGCACACCTGTATTCATTCACTATCTTGGGTGGAGGGCAAATTGAGGTTCTGAGGGATCAAGATCAGGGAGTCAAAGGAGCACACGGCTCAGTGAGCTTCTTTGCAGCGGCTTTTTAGTTGCAAGGTTAATTAAAAATCATTAGTCCAGAACCTGTTTCCTTTGTATTTTAAAAAGACACAAAGAGGCTCTCCTATCCATAGGCCTCTTGGGGTAAGTCTATCCCGCAGCCCTCCGCGCCTTGACTCCCCCAGCCACATTCACCCTTCCATCTCTCCCTCTCTTCTCTACTCCTAGTTTGGGCCCTGTGCCATTCCTAGTCTTGGGGCCCCAGAACCAATACTGCTTCCTGATCCTTTTCACCCAGACCAACTTAGTGCCTTCCTTGGGCCCCAGGAGCACTGTTTCTGGACCTGGCTCCGCCTTCACCTCCCTCTACTTCCCTGGTCCTGCAACACCCGCTAGCCTCTTTCTGGGGCTGACAGCCTCTTACTGGGGGCTCCGAGGCTTACCTTTACTCTCCCTGATCCTTTGCATACAGTACAACCCAGCTACTCAATCCACTCCCTGGGAAATCTTGGGGCTTCTTCCCTCCCCATCTGCTTTTG
>NW_008357164.1:1798999-1799689 GCF_000622305.1 Nannospalax galili
ACAATATAAAATCAAAAGAGAGAACCAGAAGCTTAGACGAACCAGCTCTTCATACCCAAAAAGTAAACCACAAAGACACATAAAGTTCAAAAAAAGAAGCAGAACTAAACTTGAAGGCCCGAGTATCACACAAGAGTCAGAAACTACAAAAGAAATTCACATGTCAAAATCACAGAGAAAAAATAATAACATGAAAAACCAAAATAACATATCCCCACCAAATACCAGTAATCCTCTAGAGGAGCACAATGAGAACCTCCTAGAGACAATGCAGGACAAGGAACTCAAAAGAACAATGATGAATATGATAAAAGAATGCAGTGTATTTAAAGAAAACACAAACAAGGTAATCATAGAGCTAAAGGACATAGGGATAAACTTCTGAATGAATTCAGAAAAGAGCTAGAAATATTGAAGAATACTCAGGCTGAAATAAAGAATGAAGTGAAACACTCCATAAGCCAATTAGAAATGACAGGAGAAAGCATGAGCAATAGGATGAACGAAATGGAAAACAGAGTATCAAGATGGAAGATAAAGTGGAGAAACTGGACCACTCAAGCAACGATTACGAAAAATTTAAGAAATCAAAAGAATGGAATATGTAGGAATTGAGTGATACCATAAAAAGACCAAACTTGCGAATCATAGGCATACAGGAAGGAGAAGAATCCCAAGACAATGGCATGG
>NW_008357164.1:1800805-1801386 GCF_000622305.1 Nannospalax galili
GGCCTTCTCTGCATCTATTGAGATGACCATGTGGTTCTTGTCGTTGAGCCCATTTATGTGATTTATGATGAAATTGAGTAATACATCAGAAGAAGGAAGGACGTCCCATGCTCATGGATTGGAAGAATCAATATTGTGAAAATGACCATCCTACCAAGAGTCATATATAGATTCAATGCAATGCCAATCAAAATCCCCATGACATTTTTCACAGAATTGGAAAAAACTATCCTAAGATTCATATGGAAGCACAAGAGACCCCGGATAGCCAAAACAACCCTGAGAACTAAGAGCAATGCTGGGGGGATTACTATACCAGATTTTAAGCTCTACTACAGAGCTATAGTCATAAAAACAATATGGTACTGACATAAAAATAGACCCATAGACCAATGGAACAAAATTGAAGACCCAAATATGAGTAATTGCAATTTTAGCCACCTGATATTTGACAAAGGGGCCAAGAACATTAACTGGAGGAAAGACAGTATGTTCAACAAATGGTGCTGGTTAAACTGGATTACCACTTTTAGAAGAATGAAACTAAACCCCTATTTTTCACTCTGCACAAAAGTCAATTC